>NC_056746.1:1349299655-1349358140 GCF_019279795.1 Protopterus annectens | reverse complement strand
ATATATATATGCATATATATATATCTATATATATATATATATGTATTTTGTATATAGTTATGTGTGTATATATATATATATATATATATATATGTATATGTATAGATATATATATATATATATGTATATGTATATATATATATATATATATATATATATATATATGTATATATATATATATATATATATGTATATATGTATATATATATATATATATATATATATATGTATCTATATAAAAATATAGATTGGTTGATATAGAGATATATCTGTGTGTGCATGGGTTCCCTTCATATTGACAAATGGCCAGAATGTCGAAACACAAATCACCGAGCTGAAAACATAGCTGTGTTGTTGCTCTATCTCACCTTCATTTTTACCAGGATGAGTTTGGATCTGACTTGACCTGATATACACGTTTGAGGTCTTCCACTACCTCATCGCTAAACCCTTTCACAGCATGCACTAGGAAAGCTCCCCAGAACTCTTTTTCCGCTGAACAAGTTCAGATGCTTTCTATTGGCTCTGGCTAGGGGGACTCCTTTATTGTGATAACTTTTGTGGAAAATTGCTTATTTCAAATTATTATGTTTGATTATTGCTTCATATAACTAGTTTGGTTCTAGTTCGTTAGTTCCGCTTTGTTTCTGCTGATTTTTTTTTTCTGCTGTTGTCTGTCATTTTCCGTTGGGCCATTTTTCCCTGTCCGGCTTCTAATACATTTACTAGCCCATATTAGAGAGGTCATCTTATCTCATTGTTTTCTCTAAAGTTGTTAGTTCACTTAAGTTAGAGAACTACTTTACCCTTGATACGTTTAAGTTAGAGGCTTCCTCCTCCTTTCTTTCTTCTGTGGATGGCCCGTTTAAGGTAGAATGCTGTGCCTTCCCCCTTGTTTTCTTCCCCTTAGATTTGTAGTTGATTGCTGATCTACTGTAGTTGATGTGTTTATTGTTGAAGAGGGGAAAAAACTGTTCTAGGCTTTTTTGCTAACTGTTATACTTTGTGTTCAAAATGTCCTGCAGAGATTCGAAACCTTCTGGGTTTAAGAAATGGGAGAAGTGTGGACAGAAAATGTTCCTTACTGATAGACACACTATTTGTGTGTATTGCTTAGGTGCTGTCCATCTCCAGGAGTCTTGTTCAGCATGTCACTTCTACAATCATAGGAGTCTTCTGGGGAGAAAAAAAACACCATCACTATCGGTGGAAATGGAGTTCCCGTTGCGCAGCCAGTTCCCTGTATTGGAGCTATTCTCCCCTACTCTCCGGTCTCCTATTCTCCAGCCTTCAAGATCTCCATCCCCCTGCACTCGTTTCTCCAGGAGCCTATCCGACGACTATGTGAATCGAGTGTTGCAGAGGCTGTTGAGGACACCGGCTCTGGCCAAGCTGTTATCGGATCGAACCTCGAGGGCTTTGGGTCCGGCAACATCTTCCCCTTCTACTTCAACTCCTTCTATCCGACTTCTGAGCCGGAATGTCTGGAGCTGATAGGTCTCGGTTCCCGAGGGTTAGACCACTATTACGGGATCTTCATATCCGATCATTGCTCTGACTCCCTCAACTCTATTGCAACTCGAGGAGTCTAGGAGCCAACGCTCTCTGGTTGAGTCTGGGGATGAAGTCTGATCGGACAGTTGTCTGATCCGAACCTGCTTCTTGGGGCATTGGCTTGGCTGAGCTCTGCTCCACCCTCAGCCCCGGAGCTGTCCTCCTTGATTCTGGGGATTCCCTCGGGTTCTTCGGATCCAGGGATTTCCTCATATCAGGGGCAGGGGGATTTTGAGGTGACGAGGAGAGTGCTGTCTCCACAGGCAGTTCCACAGTCATCTCTGTATTTTCTTACCACAAATGCACTGCTGTCTGCTTCTATACCCTTGCATTCACAGGGACGTGGAGATCCTAGGTCTCAGGATGCCCCACAGTGTGCTATCCACTCTTCTGAAACCTCTCCCGAATACCCCTCTGAGGAGGTCCCTGAGAAGAGACCATGTGTAATAAAAAGCATTTTAGACTCCCCAGAGGTGTCTGTCACTTTGGATACGGACTTCGATGAAACAAAAGGGTCCCCACGGTCTCGTTCATACGATGTCTGCTTTGGAGACATCTTAGATGTACTTAAACAGAGAGGTGGCTGGAAGTCCATTATTCCTTCAGCAGAGGAGTCTGTGTACCTAAAGTCTTTTCGATCTCACCTTTCCTCCACTTGGGTGTCTCTGCCTTTTGACTAACTTCTGGGTTTAGTTTCTCAAAAGAAGTGCGAGTCTCCAAATTCAGTGGAACCTGTTCCACTGAGGCCATAAAAGTTCATCACCTCCCACGCAGACAAAAACGTCTAAACTCGAGTCCCAATAGATGCTATGATGATGGTGGCAGCCACCAAGAATGAACTTTCAGAAACATCGTCTACTGTTCATCCACTGAACAAGACGTTTTGCACGATGGACAGATATGTAAAACGTATTTTCTTTTCAGTGATTTTTGCTGTTAAATTGCTGAATTATCTGACCCACTTTGAGACTGCAGACATCTCCTGAAGGAGTTAGGAGATGCTCTTCAGGTTTCAGCAGGTGAAGTGGTGTCGGAGAGAGTTTTATCTCAGCTTTTTATCTTTAATTTTGTAATGAACTCCTCCATGAGGCTTATTTTCTTATGCAGGAGATGGAGCAAGTAGAGCAGCGGGGTCAGGAATATTCCTAAGGAGATATTCTTGGATGCGCTTGTGTGACTTCGCGGAACCCTTTAAATCTTTCTTTGTGAATGCCCCGTTTGATGGGTCGTTTCTGTTTAGGCCCAAAGTCAGACATAATAACCAGGTGTTAACAAGAAGGGAAGACTCTTTCTGACGTAGGAGTCCGTTTTTCCCTACTTACCAGAAAATACCCTAAAGGTCACAAAAGAAGTGGAAAAATGTGTTGATGAAAATCCCAGAGAACTTTCTAGGACATGTGGTGAATCTTCTCCCAGGGGCAGAGTGGTTAGTAGTAATGGAAGATGCGGCCCTTGCGGCCATGGGCGTCCGCAGAATCGGGGTGACAGAGAATCTTTCTTTAGTAAGCCCTTTCAGCTCTCTTGAGTGGAGGCCCGCTTGTCTATCTGTGGAAGCAGTCGGTGGTTGCTTATCTTTGTACCCAGAAGCCTGGCTATGAATAGCAAACGACATGTGCATACAAAGTATCATATCCAGAGGTTACTCCATACCCTTTTCCTTCCCCATCCCCATCCTAAACATAAAAAAGATCCCAGACATTCCACCCAGTCAAAGGGAACGGGCAACGCTAGAAATTCAAAAGTTGCTAGACAAGAGAGTCATCCAAACATTCCCCCCAGACCAAATATGATCCGGAACTTTATCAAGATTCTTCTTATTTCCAAAGAAAAGAGGGACTGGAGACCAATTCTGGATTTCCAGCAATCTAAATAAATATTTAAGCAAGTCCAAGTTCCGGATGGCAACACTGCAGTCAGTACTCTCTTTTCTGCGGCAAGACGATTGGATGTGTTTGATAGACCTCCAGGATGCATACTACTACATAAGAATGGACAGGCGATCCAGGAGGCACCTGCCCTTTCAGCTGACAGCCAGTCACTACCAATTTTGTACTCTGCCCTTTGGCCTCACAACAGCCACCAGAATGTTTATCCACTGCCAACCGGCAACCTCCTCCCAACGCTTTCTGATAGCAACGCATATCCTGGGGAAATCCAGCGTGATAGCAAACTCAGCAGAGCGATTCTGATGCCTCACAAGTAGTCCCTAAAACAGGAAGTAGCAGAAAAGATTTTCCATAGATGAGGCCAGCTTTGCTGTGACCTTTTTGCAACATCTATGAATGCCAAATGCAGCAGCTACTTTGCCCTTATCCTCCCCTCCAGGGGAGTCGCCAAGGGATGCACTTGTTCACAATTAGCCCTCAGGTCTCCTTTATGCCTTTCCTCTCTTCCCTTTAATACCTAAAGATGTTATGTGATCCTATCTCGCCTACATTCTGACTGATGGGTTCGGAGCCGATCCCTCGGCTCCGACTCGGCACGCTTATGCCAAAGAGCGAAGTCTCTTATTGGCTGAGCTTACTATATCCCAGGATGCACCACTACCAGTCCCCCAGATCTCGTTTGCCGCTAACTAGCGAAGACGTGGTCTCGAGCTGGCTGAGCTAAGTAGTGGGTTTTTTCACTAACTTTCTGTCAGAAATTTGCTAATTTCTAAACAAAAAGCTGTTTTAACGGCTACTCTGTTGTTGTGTGTGTGTTTGACAATTTTTCTGTGGAAAATTTGTGTGTGATTGATACTTGTTCTGGTTACAGGCTCCCTCGGTCTATAGGGCCTTCCTACTGGTTAATTCCCTTTTAAAACAACCTTAGGGTTTATTTATTCTTTGTTTCCTTACGGTTGTTGACTGTTGTTCAATTTGGTTTTGTTGTGAACGGCAAGTTAATCTTGACTTAAAATAAGTTTGTCTGTGAGAAAGTACTTATTTTTTGATTATAATGTCTCAAGCACCTAGGCCTTCGGCTTCAAGAAGTGCACTAAATGTAGCTTTAAGATGTCTATCACGGATGACCACTCTCTGTGTGTATATTGTTTGGCGCCAAACATTTGCAGGAGTCCTGCAGCGTGTGTCACGCTTTTTCCTCGAGGGTCCTCCAAGAGAGGAAAAATAAGCTTATATTAAAAGGCCTTATAAAACCCTCTTTTGAAGAAGCTTTAGCATCCTCTCCTTCTCCTGCTAAAAAGAAAAGGCGCGGCTCCGACCAGTCCGTCGGATCCGACCGCCAAAAGACATAGGCAGGCTTCTCCTTCGCTCCAAGGACTTCGGAGCCGAGGGCGAACGGTCTGCCTCGATGCCACCAGTCTCGACTCCTCTGGCTTCGGAGCCGATGGCTGGGGCATCGAGGCGGGTCACCGCCGCTCCACTGGTCTCGGAGCCGATGAAGGTTGTCGCTCAGACACTTCCTCCTCGGCGCCTAAGTCCTCCTCGCACCGATGGAAACTAGTTTGGGTATTCCTTCGCGCCGATAGTCATCGAATCGCCTCGAGCCGGTCCCCTAGCCCCTTGGGGCCGTTGGAGAGGCCATCTCGAACCCGTTCAGTATCCTCTA
Source organism: Protopterus annectens (assembly GCF_019279795.1). NCBI lineage: Eukaryota > Metazoa > Chordata > Ceratodontiformes > Protopteridae > Protopterus > Protopterus annectens. Next base: position 1,349,353,034 of record NC_056746.1, on the reverse strand, counting down.
GGTCATCGAGGATGTCAGATTCGGACATAGACAGGGTGCTCCAAAGACTGTTCCAGTCCCCAGTCTTTCAAAATTTGTTTCGCTCCGACCCAGTTGGCTTCGGAGCCGACAGCCCATGCCCATGTCATTGCCATTCCTCCTCCGACCGCTTCGGCTCCGTCGGAGCAGGTGCTGTTGGAGCCGGTGGAGGTCTTAGGGTCGGCTCCGACCCTTACTCCAACCCCGGCCTTCGGGTCCGAGTTTGGCACACGGACTTCTTCGGCTGGACCCGGGGTGACGTTTCGGGACCTATGCTGTCGGTTCCGAGCCTCCCTCTTGGTGCTTCGGCTGCGGGACTTCCGTCTGCTATCATGGCTCCGGGGACCGGACACTCCCAGGATTCTGGGGGTCCGGCTTTCAGAGCTATGAGGAGTGCCTTGGCCAAGTCTTCTTGCCATCTCTCCGGCTTTACCGGCACCTTCCTGGGCGTGGAGACTGGGTCTTTGGCAGTTCCCCTGTCCTTAGGCAGCGGAGCCCTGGGCCTGAGGTTACCCCACTGGGGTTCCCTCCTCCTGAGGGTTCCTCGGAGTTGTCTTCAGAGGAGCCCCCAAGGAAGAGATCGTGCAAGAGGAAGCACGTGGACTCCCCTGAGTCTCTTACACCGGACACTGATCTTGATGATGCAGAGGGGTCCCCAAAGTCGGCCTCGGATGATGTCTCATTTGCAGACATTTTAGAGATCCTCAAACAACGAGGCGGCTGGATATCCAAACCCCTCTGCTGATGAGTCAGTGCTTCTCAAGGCCTTTGGGGCTCAGCCCTCCGCCTCCTGGGTGTCTCCGCCCTTGACGAGCTCCTGGATTTGGTTTGTCGGAGGGCGTGGGAACATCCAGATACCGTGGAACCAGTGCCTTCTCGTCCTAACAAATTTTTGTCTGCCCCACCCGAGAAGGAGTTCCTGACTAAAGGCGTGGCTGTAGATGCCATGGTGGTGGCATCTGCTACACAACAGGACGTGGCAGAGGCTTCAACGGTCGTCCATCCTCCTAATAAGGAGTCTAGGAGCATGGACCGGTACGGGAAGCGCACCCTGACTTCAGCGGCCTTTACACTAAGGTCCCTGAATTATTTGGCACATTTTACCAGGCTACAGAGGGATCTGGTCAAGGAGCTGTCAGAGTGCCTCTCGGGTAACCTACCTGAGCAGCTAGCCCAGTCGGTTAGCTCTCAGTTGGCTATCCTTACCTCGATTTCTAACTCGTCCATGAGGCTCATTTCATATGCGGCCGAAGGGGCGGTAGAGCGGCAGGCACAGGCGTGGCTCTACGGAGACAAGCCTGGCTCCGTTGTGTCATTTTTGGAGGCCTTCAAGTCTTCCTTCACGACGCCTCCCTTTGATGGGTCCTCTTTGTTTGGACCTAAGGTTAAAGACACTCTTACCCGCTGTGAGCAAGAGGGAAAAACTTTATCTGCCGTAGGTGCACGTTATTCCACTCCCTTCGGCCTTATCCCAAGGCTAAAGGAGGAGGGAAGATGTGGTTCCGCAAATCACGTAAGTTTTTCCTCAACAGCAGGAAGATTCCCCTTCCAGAGGCAGAGGACGGGAAATTTTTCTGGGAGACGCCGTCCCAGGGGCGGCAGAGGGCCCCGCAATTCTGGAGACCGCGAGTCCTTTCGTGGCTCTTCAGCCTCCCACACTTCATGAGGGATTGCCCGGCTGTGCTGCTCCGGAGCCAGTCGGGTGCCGTTTTGCCAAGCACCTAAAAGCCTGGGAATCTATCACTCAGGACAGATGGGTGCTTCAGATTATTGCCGGAGGTTACACCATTCCCTTCACACACTCACCCCCACCGTCCAAAAAGATCCCGGACCCACCACCCAGTCAAAGGGAAATTGCAGCCGCAGAAGCGTCAAAGCTGCTAGAAAAAGGAGTCCCCACAGACCAGATCGGATCCGGAAATTACTCAAGGTTCTTTTTAGTGCCAAAAAAGACAGGGGACCTGAGACCAATATTGGATCTCAGCAGACTAAACCAATCCGTCATGAAATCCAAATTCCGAATGGTCACGTTACAATCCATTCTCCCATTGTTGGAGAATCATGTTTGGATGTGCTCCATAGATCTCAAGGACGCCTATTATCACATACCGATACATCAGGCGTCCAGGAAGTATCTGCGCTTCAGCCTGGGAGACAGTCATTTCCAATTTTGTGCACTGCCCTTTGGTCTCACCACAGCCCCCAGGGTGTTCACCAAGTGTTTGGCAGTAGTGACTGCTCACCTGAGGAGTCTTGGATTCCAAGTGTTTCCCTATCTGGACGACTGGCTCCTGACTGCCACCACCAGACATCTACTAATGGACAATCTCAAAGCCACCATTTCCCTGGGTGCTACCCTGGGAATTACATTCAATTGGTCAAAGTCTGTCTTGCTGCCCTCTCAGCGCATAAGGTTCATAGGAACAGAGATAGACTCAAAATTGATGCGCGTCTTTCTTCCTACCGAAAGGATTCAAACTTTACAAGGTCAAGTTCAAGCCCTGCTTTCAAGATCCAAAGCCCCAGCCAGGATGGTCCTGCAACCTTTAGGTTCGATGTCTGCCACGGTTCTCCTAGTTCCTCTGGCAAGATTGCACATGAGGATTCTTCAGTGGCTGTTATCGACTCAATGGTCCTTTCAGAATCTCCCCCTCAATCACCCCATTATGATTACAGAAACATGCAAACGGGACCTCCGCTGGTGGCTTCAGCCGTCCAATCTGAATCAGGGAAGACCTTTTGTTATCCCCCCTCCGATGGCCACCCTGACGACGGATGCCTCCCAGACAGGGTGGGGGGGGCATTGTCTGGGCAGGTTAGTTCAGGGTTCCTGGCTTCCAGACGAAACCTTTCTCCACATCAATGTATTGGAAATGAGGGCTATACTTCTGTCCCTACAGGCCCTCCACAAGTTTCTCCCTCAAGGCATTATCGCTATCCACACAGACAACATGTCGGTGGTCTGGTATCTAAACAAACAAGGAGGGACCAGATCTTACCCCCTTTGCAGAGAGGCCATGAGGATGTGGGAATGGGCTGTAGCTACCAGCCGCTTCTTGGTAGCGACCCACATTCCAGGAAATCCAATATATTGGCAGACAGATTAAGCAGGACAATTCTCTCTCCTCACGAGTGGTCCCTGAACGAAACAGTAGCAGCTCAGGTTTTCAGAAGATGGGGGACACCGTGCTGCGACCTATTTGCAACACCACAAAACACAAAGTGCAAAAGGTTCTTCTCCTTGACTCCACATCAGGGGGAGGCAGCTATGGATGCTCTAGCACAACCTTGGCCAACAGGGCTACTTTATGCATTTCCTCCAGTTCCACTTCTCCCCAAAGTCATTCAGAAAGCTTCTCAATTGGGGTCCACAATGATACTAATTGCTCAAGACTGGCCTCGTCAGGTATGGTTTCCCTACCTGAAGAAACATGCTGTGGACGATCCTTGGTTTTGGATCTAACTCCGGATCTGCTAATTCATCAGTCGGGACGACAACACCAGTCCCTTCACTTTGAAGTTGACAGCTTGGCTCCTCCACTTCCGACTTTAGTCAGAAATCACACCTTAGACCCGGAAGTTATTCACATTTTATTTTCGCCCACAAACCCACCACTAAGAAATTGTACCTCAGTAAGTGGAAGAGGTTTGCTATCTGGGCTCAACTCAGGGCTTAGACCCTACCACCGCTTGATTCCAGAGGTTTTGAAATTTTTAACATCCTTGTTTAATCAAGGATCTTCAGTCTCTACTATTAAAGTCCAACTGGCAGCTATCTCTAAATTTCACGAATCCATGGATCCACCGTTGATGAGCAGCAGATTATGCAAAACTTTCATTAAAGGTGCTGGGCTGTTAAGACCCCAGTTTTTCATCCTGCCTCCGTGGGATCTTGATTTGGTACGTGCCTTAACATCTTCCCCTTCGAACCGGCTGCTACATGTGAGTTAAAATATCTGTCTTGGAAAACTGCCTTCTTAGTTGCAATTACCTCTGCAAGAAGAGTTTCAGAGCTTCAAGCCCTATCTATCAAACCACCGTACTTGATTTTTCACAAGGATAGAGTATCACTTAGGCCTAACCCATCTTTTGTCCCTAAGGTTTGTTCTAATCTCTGTCTCCAACAATCTCTAGAGCTACCAGTTTTCTTTCCAAAATTCTCCAACGAAGCGGAGTACACTCTCCATAAATTGGATGTTCACAGGCAATTGCGCTTCTATCTAGACAGGACTCAGCAAATTCGTAAATCAGACCAGTTGTTTGTGTCCTTTTCAGACAATAAATTGGGTAAAACCATCACTAAAGCTACTATCTCCAAATGGATTAGAGATTGTATAACTCAGGCTTATTCCTCTTCAAATAAGCAACTTACAACATCTATCAAAGCTCACTCTACCAGAGCTATGGCTACTTCTATTGCCTTTCATTCCAAGCTCGCTATTTCTGAGATTTGTGCTGCGGCTACTTGGTCCAACCACACTTTCATTTCCCACTATAAATTGGATGTGGCATCTAAAGGGCGAGCATCATTTGGTTCCACGGTACTCAGGAGTGTTTTCCAGTGAGCCACCCAGGATTCAGGTGCTAGGGACGCTGTCCCATCAGTCAGAATGTAGGCGAGATAGGATCACATAACATCTTTTAGTTATGTACTCACCATAACTTCAGATGTTTGGGATCCATCTCGCCTACATTCCTAATACCCACCCTCCTTCCCCCTGCCTTGGAGATCAGAAGAGATTGAACGGTTTTGAGTTCTACTGTTTTATCTTGTTTCATCTGACGATGTTATATAAGCAGTGCGTGCATGTGTGCATGTATGCTGACAAACTAGATCTGGGGGACTGGTAGTGGTGCATCCTGGGATATAGTAAGCTCAGCCAATAAGAGACTTCGCTCTTTGGCATAAGCGTGCCGAGTCGGAGCCGAGGGATCGGCTCCGAACCCATCAGTCAGAATGTAGGCGAGATGGATCCCAAACATCTGAAGTTATGGTGAGTACATAACTAAAAGTTCTCCAGAAAGCCAATTGCTTGGGAAAGGACTTGATACTCATCGCACCATATTGGCCTTGTAAAATCTGGTTCCTCTTCCTATTGCCTCATCTTCGGGAGGATCCTTGGATTCTGGACCCAGTTCCAGACCTTTTGACTTATGCATCAGGAACACTCCATCCTTCCCTTCAAACTCTCAAATTGACAGCTTGGCTGATCTGATTCCAACCATAGCCAGGTTTCCTGACCTCTCTTAATCAGTTAAACACATCCTAATATCTTCTCGTAAGGCTTCAACGAGAAAAATAAATAGAAGCAAATGGAAAAATTCTCATTATGGGCTTCTCATAATCATATTGACCCTTTTTTTGTCCCAGTCAATTCCTATATTAGAATTCTTGGCAAAACTTTTCAATGAAGGCTTAGCCGCAGCTACTATTCGAGTTCAGCTAGCAGCGATATCCCGTTTCCATTTAGGTGAATCAGGCCTCAATATCATGTCTCTGACTATGCAAAGCCTTTCTTAAAGGTACCTTATTTTTAAGACCACCTGTCAAAGACCCTCTAGCATGATGGGATTTAAATTTTGCCTAATCTCATTTAATTTTTCCCACATTTGAGCCAGCATCATTTTGTGAACTCAAATTCTTGACATGACATGGAAGACTGTTTATCTTGATAGCAATAACTTCAACTAGAATAGTGTCAGAGTTGCAAGCCTTGTCAGTAAAGCCCCCCCCCCCACTTGCTGTTCCATAAAGACAGGGTCTCCTTGCGAACAAATACTTTTTTTTTCTGCCAAAGGTATGTTCAGAATCAAATTTGAACCAATCCGTAGAACTGCCAGTCTTTTATCCAAATTATGAGAATAAAGCAAAGTACATGTTACACTAATTGGATGTACGTAGACAATTGCATTTCTACTTGCACAGATCTAAGGATTTCAGGAAATCTGACCAATTATTTATATCTTATTCAGATTTTAAGAAAGGTCCCTCAGTCTCCAAAGTGACACACTTGAAATGGCTTTCAGATTGCATAACTTTTGTTTATAAATCTCAGAACAGAGATCTCCCTCATAGAATTAAAGCCCACTCTACAAGAGCCATTGCAGCGTCTTCCACATTTACGGCTAGATTACCAGTTGATACCATCTGTGCTGTGACAACCTGGACAAGACCGCCTGCCTTTATCATTCAATACAAAGTCGATTTGGCCTCCAGAAACAGGGCTTCCTTTGGTTCCATAATTCTGAAGAATATTCTCCCTGGAGCTACCCAAGAAAGATGGTGCTATAGATGCTGGCCCTCCACATCTCCCTTAACTATATATACTAACTCCAGGATCACACTATAGTGGCGAAAAGGGCATATGCTTTTTACTTGCCTTACAGTACTCTACACAGTGCTATATATTCTAACTGCAGTTCAGTTAATGAGTTTTCAGTAATTTGAGTTTTCAGAGAAGTGGTCTGGGTGAAATGAAATTCAGTAAAATGAGATTTAACGAAACAAAGTAGACCCATATATTGTGTGTGTGTGTGTGTGTGTGTGTGTGTGTGTGTGTGTGTGTGTGTGTGTGTGTGTGTGTGTGTGTGTAAATGCGTGTGTGTGTGTAAATGCGTGTGTGTGTGTAAATGTGTGTGTGTGTAAATGTGTGTGTGTGTAAATGTGTGTGTGTGTGTAAATGCGTGTGTGTGTGTGTGTGTGTGTGTGTGTGTGTGTGTGTGTGTGTGTGTGTGTGTGTGTGTGTGTGTGTGTGTGTGTTGTGTGTGTGTGTGTGTGTGTGTGTGTGTGTAATATGTGTGTGTGTGTATAATGTGTGTGTGTATGTGTGTTATGTGTATATATGTATATATATATATATATATATATATATATATATATATATATATATATATATATATATATATTATTTGACATTTGTTTACCAGGGTGATCCGACTGGTTCTACAGAACCCTTTTTCAGCAGAGGCCTGGGGAGAAAAGCTCCACAATACAGTACAATACAAATACAGCATAATCCAATACAATAAATTTTACATTAGAAATACTATACAAAAAATACGTTGAAAGAACAAACTGTTACAAGATGTAATATATTACTACACATCTAAGAAGTCCTATACAGTTAAAAACATTACAGACAGTAACAGTCACTCTCATCATACATGATGTAAAAATAGCAGCCAGAAAGTTAGTGATGCAGACATATGGCGAGATAGAGTTAGAGGAATAAGAATATATAGGCAGTAAAGCCTGAGGAGTAGCTTAAAGATATGGTATAGTGAAGCTTTAGGATCTTGCAGTCTGTGAGGGATTGAAATGTAAGCGAAGAGGAGACCTGATCATTAGGCAGGCTTTATTCAGGAGCAGAGCCATGTATTTTTGAGATGATTTTTTTAAAGAGGCTTTGAAATGGGTTAGACCAGGCATAGACCTGGTAGCTAGAGGTAGTGAATTCCAATGTATAGAGACAGAGTATGAATACAGAGAGTGACCAGGTTTTCTTGTGGGTTTTAGGTTCATAGGTAGGTACTTGGCTATCTGCCAGAAGGCATTTATAAGCCTGGCCAGAGTGCCGGCTTTCGCCGCCCCATTGATTAATTAACTGAGCTTCTGCCAAACAGAGCCAATAAAGTGATCCCAGGGGTGTACTTTCTGTTACCCATCCACTCGTCAAGGCTTCTCTTGAAGTGCGTTAGTGAGGGGCTCTGCCTAATGTAGTTAGGAATTTTGTTCCAAAGCATGGGGAAGTCTGTGACAGGAATCTATCCCTCCAGCATGTTCTATTTATTGTTGTGGCAAGGTTTAGCTCACTAGAGCACGTGACTCGCAGTGACTTGGATTTCTTTAGGTGGAGCATGTCCATCAATTCTGAGTTGGACATGGCTTTGTAAGTCAGGCAGAGATCACCTCTGAGTAAGCGATATGCCACTGAGTACAGCTGGAGTATTTTCAGTCGGGCTGCATAGGACATATGTTTGAGGCCAGTAATCCTCTTGGTGAGGTGCTTTTGTGGTCTTTCAAGCTGTTGGAAGTGTCTTGTGAGGTGCATCCCAAATGGGGCATTGTACTCTATGATGGGTCTGATGAGTGACGAGTAGAGGGGCACTATAACCTCTTTATTTCTAGATGCGAACCCCTTAGTAATTAGATGGGCCACATAGAAGGATTTCCTAACTACTTTGGCAATATGATTGTCAAATTGAGATTACTATCTACTTGGGTCCCCAGATCTCTTATTACCTCTTCTGTATTAAGGGGGCTGCCGCCTATGTGGTAATTCGTGGGTGTTTTGTTTTTCCCAAACAGGATGACTCTGCATTTTTTGGCATTTAGCTTGAGGCCATGACTTTGACACCAGGTGTCCGTCTCAGTAAGGCCTTTTTGGAGGATGTCCGTGTCAGCCAGAGAGCCAATTATGGCTCCCAGTTTGCAGTCATCGGCGAACTTGGATAGCCGTAGTCGTCCTGTGTTTGCCTGTACTTCTGAGAAATATATGCCGAACAGTAAGGGTCTCAGAACTGAGCCTTGCGGGACACCACTTGTGACTGGTTTAGAGTAAGACCTGGAGCCCGCTATTCTTACCGTGTGAGTTCTGTCTGTAAGCCAGTTGGCAACCCATCTTGTGACATCGGGGTTTATGTTCAGGCTGGTGAGTTTTTCTATAATACCCGAATGAGGAATGGTGTTGAACGCATTTGCGAGATCAAGGTAGGCTGTGTGAACCATCTTTCAGTCGTGTATGGCCTTGGTAGCTGTCTTGAAGAAGTCAACCAGGTTTAGTAGGCATGATCTGCCCTTAACAAAGCCGAACTGGGTCAGGTCAAGTGTTTGGAGGTTCCCAATGTCTTTGTTAATGAGCTCCATGATGATGCACTCCATAGCCTTGCAGACCAGGCTAGTCAAGCTTATGGGGCGATAGTTACCAGGGTCATTTGTGGCCCCTCCTTTGTGGAGCGGAATAACCATTGCTGTGCGCCATTCTGTGGGCACGTAGCCTGTGGAGAGGCTGAGGATGAACAACGTGTTTAGGTGGGGGGTTAGTTTGTTCTGTAGTTCATGCAAGACGCAGCCTGGGACACCATCTGGCCCCATTGATGCTCTGCTTTTGGCTTTTGAAAGGGCTGTTTTCACCTGTGCTTCTGTGATTTCCGGGACACTACACTTTTCCAGTATTTTTGTGGGCCCTTTTGAAGGTGAGAGGGAGGTGAAGTTTGCACTGAATCTATCTGCCAATATGTTGGCAATATCAGTAGGTTCAGTATATTTTGTGCTGTCTCGGAGCATATCTGTGAGTTGCCACTTAGATTCTTGACATAGCTAAAGAAGGCTTTGTGGTTATCTTTTGAATCCTTGGCTATTTTTCTTTCAAAGTTAGCCTTGGATGACTTTATGAGGGACCTTAGTTTCTTACTGATACTGATCAGGGATGCCTTTCCTTCTTGGGATTTGCTTTTTTTCTGAACTAGTTTCCTCCTTTTGTTGTATAACCTGTTTATGGCAGGGGTCTACCAGACTGGTTTCCTTCTCTTAGGGGAGTGAGTCTTGGTTTTGCTAGGGATGGCACTATCCATTCATCCTTGTAGGTGCTCATAGAGTGCAATTGTAAAGGATTCTGCATCTTGGGCAGTGTTAAACTTTAGCGTGGGGGCTGTGAAACTTGCCACCTCTGCCTTAAGTAAGGTGAAGTTTGCTTTAGAAAAGTTTTTCACTGTGGTTTCCTTGGTTGGGGGGTGGTGGTGGGGTGTGGACATCCAGGGTGATTAGTTTATGGTCTGATCTAACCAGTGACGGGTTGACCTCCGGTACGGAGCACCTGTCACCCATGTTGGTGATGGCCAGGTCCAATATGTTGTGGCCTCTGGTAGGGGAGTTTAACCAGCTGATCCAGAGCATTTGAGTTGATAAATTCCAGGAAGCGCTGAGCCTGAGAGTTTGTACTCGAGTAGTTTTCCCAGTTAATGGTAGGGTAATTGAAATCTCCCAAGATCAGGGTGTCCGGTAGGACCTTCATGTTTTTCATTGTCTCCGGAAAGGCGAAGTGTTGTTCCTGCATCATGGAGGGTGATCTGTAGCATGCCACAATTTGCATTGCATATTTGCCAGATGTTAGTTGCACATGGATGATCTCAGAGGTATAATGCTGTGCCACTAACTTGGAGGTGTGGGTATCCTTGATGAATATGGATACACCCCCTCTTTTTGTGTTTCTTTCCGTGTTCTGTGGCCAAAATGTGTGGTATGAGTTGTAGTCCAGTAGTGCTGGAGTGCTCTCTGGAGCCTTGAACCAGGTTTCAGTTACAGCACAGATTTCGACGTTCTCCATACTTAGGAGTGCTTCGAGCGCATGCATTTTGAGATTTAAACTCCTGGCGTTGAGTAGCATAACCCTCAATTTTTTACTTGTGCTGTTTACGGAGGTGGGTTTGAATTTTGAGCCTTGCCTAAAAAAGGCACTATGGGAGCAGCAAGAGCCTTGGCCAGTATTCGAAAGCCAAGGGGTGACAGGTGCAAGCTGTCTCTTGCGAAGCAATGCGGCTTGTCGAGCATGTCATCCCAGGCTGACAGACACTGGATCCCCTTTGAATGACACCAGAAGCTTAGCCAATTGTTGAAATTGATCATTTTCTTTATACTTGGGTATCATTCTTGGTGAGGGCAGGATGCTGGTCAGGGTCATACCCGCCTGAGCTACATGATCAGAGAGCTCTTCCATGTCTCTCTTCATGTAGTCCTGGGAGGTACGGCTCAGGTCGTTCACACCAACATGAACAATGACAGGTCACTCCAGAAACAAGTACAGATATGATACTGAGTGCTTGTGTTTATGTGGCGGATTCTGGCTTCCGACAGGCAGCTAACAGTAACCTTCTCCTTGTCCAGCCTAGTGAGTGGGGCGTCAGTGTGCCTGACTACTGAGTCACCTATTACTAGTGTGTTAGGTATTTGAGATAGCGAAGAGATTTTTATCTTCTGATCATAGGGATCGATTTGGTGTGTAAGGTGTGACTAGATTGGCTAGTGCAGGGCAGGCAGTAGGCCTGAAAATAAGGTTGGTTCTACAAGGTGAATTGCTGAATAAAGGCAAGTTCATTGGGTAGTTCAAGCCGTTTTAATTCTAGGAGTGGTTTACAGTGGTGTGTGCGATATTTAGTTTGTGGCAAACTTTGCAACTTTCTTGTAGCACTGTTCCAACTTACTTAGGGTAGAATTTTGTAAGTTAGTTTAAATAGGGGCACCATAAAGGAGAGGGAAGTAAAAATGTTTTTGCAAGGGTAGTTTTGGTTACTGCAGTAAACAGAATTGTTTGTTTCTATATAAGAGTCCCAGTTTTTGAAGTGTTTTCTTTATATTTTCATAGGTTCATAGGTTGGTACTAGGCTATCTGCCCTAAGGCCTATGCAAGCCTAGCCATAACAATTCCCTGGAAATTTTTCCCACAATATTTACTTCTCTGGGCCCCTATCTAGCAGGGTGACTGACTTGATTCCCGGGGTGAATTTCCTATCTCCCAACCAATCATCAAGGTTCCTTTTGAAGAGAGCCAATGAGGTGCTTTGCTTGACATGTATGGGCAGTCTATTCCAGAGTATGGGGAGTCTCTGGGTCAGGAACCTATCCCTCCAGCATGTTTTGTTCATTGTGATGATAAGGTTTAGATCCCTGGAGCATGTGGCTCTGAGGGATTGGGATTTCTTTAAGTGGAGCATGTCCAACAGCTCAGGGTTTGACTTGGCCTTGTATGTTAAGCAGAGATCGCCTCTGAGTAGACAATATGCCACAGAGTATAGCTGGAGTTTTTTTTAGACAGTCAGCATATGGCATCTGCTTTAGGCTGGTGATTCTTTTAGTGAGGTATTTCTGTGGCCTTTCCAGCTGTTGCAGATGTCTTGTGAGGTACATACCAAATGGGGCATTATACTCTATAATGGGTCTAATGAGGGATGAGTGCAGTGAGACAATGACCTCCTTTTTTTGGATGAAAAGCCTTTAGTGATGAGGTGTGCCACGTAGAAGTATTTCCTGACTATTGTGGCGATGTGGTTATCGAAAGTGAGACCACTGTCCACTTGTGTCCCTAAGTCTGTCATCACACTTTCGATGTTTAGTGTCCTGCCACTTATGTGGTAGTTCATGGGTACATGTTTTTTTCCAAAGGGGATAACTATATATTTCTTGGCATTAAGCTTGAGCCCATGGCTGTGGCACCAGGCATCTGTTTCTGTAAGGCCCTTTTGTAGAATATCCACATCATTTGGGGATTCAATAATGGCTGCCAGATTGCAGTCATCTGCAAACTTTGTTAACCAGAGTCCCTTAGTGTTGGCCTGTACTTCAGAGAAGTAGATGCCAAACAAGAGTGGTCCCAGGACTGAACCCTGAGGTACTCCACTTGTCTGGAGCTGGATTTGGAGTCAGCTACTTTTACAGTCTGGGTTATGTCAGTAAGCCAGTTGGCAACCCATCGAGTGACGTAGGGATTTATGCCCAGCTTAGTAAGTTTATCTAGGATTCCAGAGTGGAGGATGGTGTTGAAGGCCTTGGCGAGGTCCAGATAGGCTGTGTGGACCGCCTTACCCTCGTCCACAGCTCTGGAGACTGATTTGAAGAAGTCAATCAGATTCAGGAGACAAGATTGGCCCTTCACAAACCCAAACTGGGTGGGGTCCAGTATCAAGAGGTTGCCAATGTCTTTGTTTATAAGTTCCATGATAATGCGTTCCATGCCCTTGCAGATCAGGCTTGTCAGACTGATGGGGCGTTAGTTCCCGAAATCCAAGGCGGATCCTCCCTTGTGGAGTGGGATAACTGTAGCTGTGCGTCACTCAGTGGGCACGAAGCCTGAGGTGAGGCTATGATTAAACATGACACTTAGATGGGGTGCCAGTTCATTTTGTAGTTCATGTAGTACACAGCCTGAGATTTCATCTGGTCCCATGGATGCTGTATTCTTAGCTTTGGAGAGTGCTGTTTCCACCTGTGTGGCTGTGATTATCAGAATTTGGCTATCTTTTAGTATTGAGATGGGCCCTTTAGGGGGAGAGAGGGGAGTGAAGTTGGCACTAAATCGATCTGCCAGGATATTGGCAGTATCCTTGGGATCAGTATATTTAATGCCATTCTGTTGTAGCTCAGAGCAGATCTGAGCATTGCCATTTAGATTCTTGACATAACTATAGAATGCCTTGTGGTTGTCTTTGGAATCTTTGGCAATTTTATTTTCGTAACTAGCTTTTGAGGATTTTATGAGGGATCTCAGCTTCTTACTGAGGCTGGTGAGGGAGTTTTTTGCATCCTGGGATTTTCCTCTTTTCTGCAACAGTTTCTTCCTTCTGTTGTATAGTTTGCTTATAGCAAGGGCCCACCAGATTGGCTTCCTTTTTTTGGAGAAGAGCATCTTGGTTCTATTTGTGATGGCACGATTCAAGCACGAATGGATGTGCTCGTACAGTGCCTTAGTGTATCATTCTGCAGTCGAGCTTCCAGATCCCGTCTGCGTGGGTGTTTTGAAGTTGGTCACTTCTGACTTCAGTAGCATGAATTTGGCTTTGGAGAAGTTTTTTAAGGAGGTTTCCTTACTGGGGGGTGGGGGTGGGATGTGGATGTCAAGGGTGATTTGCTTATAGTCAGACCTGACCAATGAGGGGGTGACCACTGGTGTGGAGCATCTATCTCCCATGTTGGTAATGAGCAGGTCTAGGATATTGGAGCCCCTGGTGGGACAATGGGTTATTTGATCCAGGGCGTTGGAATTTATGAATTCCAAGAACCGTTGGGAAAAGGAGTTGGTACCCAAGTAGATTTCCCAATTAATGGCAGGGTAGTTTAAATCACCCAGTATTAGGGTGTTCGGTTGTATCTTAATATTTTCCAGTATGTTTAGAAAGGTGTAGTGAGAATCTTGGGGAATGGTGGGGGATCTGTAGCAAGCTACACTTTGGATTGCAGTCTTATCTAGTGTTAGTTGCACCTGGAGAATTTCAGATGCATTGTGTTGGGCCACGAGCCTGGAAGTGTGAATATCCTTGGTGAATATGGACACTCCTCCACCTTTAGTGTTCTGGTCTTGGTTTTGTGGCCGAAAAGCATGGTAAGAATTGTAGCCTGGTATTGCAGGGGTGCTTTCTGGAGCCTTGAACCAGGTCTCAGTCCCTGCACAGATATCGATGTTCTCCATTTTTAGGAGTGCCTCTAGAGAGTGCATTTTGAGGTTTAGACTTCTAGCATTGAGTAGCATTACCTTCAGATTTTGCATGCTTGTATCTGTTACGGTGGTGGTTTTATCCTTTGAACCTTGCCTAAAAAAGGCTCTATAGGCGTGGCAGGAGCTTTAGCCAGTAACCTGAATCCCCGGGGTGACAGGTGCAGACCATCTCTGGCAAAGCATTGTGGTTTGTCGATCATGTCTTCCCAGGCAGACAAATACTGGATCCCCTTTGAATGACACCAGAAGCTTAGCCAATTGTTGAAGTCTGTCATTTTGTCCTTTTACTGTGGTATCATTCTGGGCAAAGGCAGGATGCTACTCAGGGCTAGGGTCATACCTGCCTGGGTCACATGATCCAAGAGCTCTTCCGTGTCTCTTTTCATGTAGTCCAGGGAGGTACATCTCAAGTCATTTACTCCAGCATGGACAATGACAGAGTCGTATTTGTACTTGTTGTGGAGTGACTTGAGTGCATGCGTTATGTGGCGGATCCTGGCACCCGACAGGCAGCTGACTGTAATTTTCTCCTTGTTCAGCCTGGTGAGTGGGACATCAGTGATCCTGACTATAGAGTCACCTATGACTAAAGTGTTTGGTACATTGTCTTGCCTTAGGGGCTGTTGTTGGGTGGCACACTGATGTGAGCTATGTGTCACTTTGGTTGTGACTGTTTGTGTTTCGGCTTCGGAGGTCCTTGTTGCTTGGGCAGGTTAATGTTAAGGGCCTCTGCATATGTGGGTTTAGTCTTGCTATGTGTGGGAGTTGATGATGTCTGTTTTGCAGGACTATGAGTTGCTAGAGGTGTAATGCAGTTGTTAGCCTTTTCCTCTTGACTGTCTAGCGCAGTCTTGACCGGAGAGAGCTTTGCTTCCAGTTTGGCTATGTAAGTCCATCTCTTGCAGGTTGTAGTGTTGGGTGGTAGTAGGAGAGGCTTGTCTGTGTACATGAGGCAGTTGCCACATTGCCCCAGTATGCCTAGATTCACCAGGTGGACAGGAGAAATCACCGGAAGCTGACCCTTGGACATGCCTGTTTAGGTGCTTTTTTGCAAGGTTTAAGAGATGTTTTCCCTTACCTTTGCAAATTACTTTGCAATTGTAGGCTGTTTAGTGCCTATGATTAATTTCTCCTTATTGACAAGGAGAGCTGAGTGCTTGTATCAGTTTCAGGTTTCCTAATGCTTTCCAGCAGGTTCTGGAGCAAGTGCTAGTCACAGGGGTTCAGATTTTAGTGCTACTACTGAGAAACCTGCTAGTTCTAAGGGAAAATTTGAAGAGCAGACTTTCTGGCACCTGGAATAGTTTAACTGTAGTCTCCTAGTGCTGCACAATGTGAAAAATGTGCAAACACACGCATTTTTAAGCCAGAAAGTTGAACGGGATATAAATCAGCCCAAAAAGGCTAATAAAATTACAATTTCAGAGCTGGAATCCACTCCTCCTCGTGTTACATAGGCAGTACAATGCTCACCAGTCCCACTGGTAGGCAGTCGGACTTCCCTCTGCCACAGCAAGGTCTGGATAGTTCTGAGCACAGAAAATAATGAGGGTCAAATGAATGTTTGTCAATGATAACACCTAGAAGTTTGGATTCCTGCACTATTTCTATGGTAGTGTTAGATGCATGGATGTTGAAATGATCAGTGACAAGGGAGGTGGTTTTGGGATGAAAGAGTACTAGTTTTGTCTTCTCTGGATTAAGAATGAGTTGGGCATTTCTTAGCCAGGATTCAACTGCTGTAAAGAACTGAGTTTTTGAGAGTAGTTCTGGTAGCGATTGAGCAGTGCAGATTATGGTGGAATCCTCAGCGTTATGAATTAGGGTCCCCGGGTGAGAGGCAGTGTGAAGGTTGTTTGTGAAAATGTTGGGGTAGGGGTCCTACGATGGAGCCTTGGGGGACTCCAGTAGGGTTGTGGAGAAAGGGTGAGAGTTTGACTATTTCACTGCTTGTTTATGATCTTTGAGGTAGCTCTGCAGCCATTTTACTGTGTTATGTGAGAAGCCTAATTTAGTGTGTTCAAAAGTAAGGGGTGAGACATTGTGTCAAAGGCCTTGGAGAGATTAAGGAATACCGAGGCTGTTTTGCATCCTGCATCTCTGGCCTTGTTCATGGTATCTGTAAAAGATAATGTGGCTGTAGCTGTGCTTTGGCTAGGTCAGAAGCCATATTGGGTTTTGGTTGAATGATTGTTCTGCAATAGATATTCCATTACCTGCTGATGGATACCTCTCTCGAGAATCTTGGATATGGGTGACAAGATGGATATAGGATGGAAATTGGATGGATCAAAAGAGTTGCCTCCTTTATGGATGGGGGTGAAGTGAGATTGTTTCCATATGTTAGGTACTTCTGATTCGGATAAAGACCTATAAGAATATTGATTGGGTAGGCGACTGAGTTAGCAGCCATTTTGAGGTAGTATGGGGGGAAAGTGTCAGCTGAAGTAGAGCAGGGTTTTAGCTTTTATAGCAGTTTCTTAATGGTGTCAGTGGGTATGGGCTGAAACGAGAATGTTTGTATGACATTTTGTTGAGTGTGGAGGTTAGTAATGACAGGGTTAGCAGTAGCTGATGGCCTGGGATAGTGTCTGAATAGGGTGAAGGGGGGGGGTCCAGCATTAGGGGTGCTGGTTAGTAGGTCTGAAATTGATTGCTTGTTAAAGTTTTCAGCTATTTGTGATGGAGAGAGGTATCAGGTGATAGGGTGTGCTCTCCATTTCTTCCAGGGTTAAGTAGGGAAGATATGGAGTGCCAAAATATACTGGGGTTAATTTTATGCTGGGAATAATATGACTTCTTATCTGTTATTAGTTTTGTCACTTTGTTACGTCGTGTTTTGAAATTAACATGATTTTGTTCATTTTTGTTTTGTTTCCAGGTTGACCAGGCTATAGGTCTCTCTGCTTCATCAGGTGTTTACCTTCCTGAGAGAGCCATGCTGCTGAGTTTTTTTTTTTTTTTCATACGAATGGGAGGTTGTGTATTAAGTATGTGAAGGAAGGTGTTATTAAAGTATAGTACAGCATCATTAAGGGGTAGTTGTTTAAGGGGTGTCCAGTCTATTTCCTGTAGGAGATTGTTGAATTTATGCTGACAAAAATTGAGTTCCTAACTGATTTGATAGTGTGTACTTGTAGTTGTTGGGAGTTTGTTGTAAAGGAGTAAGCTGGCAGGTGATCGCTCAGGGAGCGAGGCAGTGTACCAGAAGAGGGGTAATTAGCAGGGTGGGATACTAGAATCCAGTCTAACGGGATTGGCAGGCAAGATCTTTGCTATATCTTGGAGCATTGATAAGCTGAGAAAAAACATACAGATTTAAACTATTTGTGGGTGAGTTGGAAGCTATGGTTTGCCAATCCATATTTACATCTCCTAATATTGTTTCAAGGTTTATTGTTTGGGATGTGCAGGATAAAATATTTTTCAACATCGTATGTTACTTGGTGGGATATATATTACTATTATGCAAATTCTTTTTGATATATTGAGGTTCAAAAAGGAGATTAGTACCTCAGCATTGGAAAAGATGGGTATATTACTAGTATATGGTGTGATGTTGAGTGTAGAGGGGTATAGAAGTGCTATCCCTCCCCCCTTTTTTTTAGATCTAGCTCTTCTAGTTATTACGAAGTTTGGCCGAGTCTTTTACATTGGAATGTACCTATGTTTTCAGTAAGGGCTAGTATGTCAGGTTTATTTTGATCAATCCAGGCATGCAGAGGGGCTATTTTATTACATATACTTCTAAGGTTGTGTAAGTATGTTTAAGTCCTTGGGGTTACTCTTGTGGTTAGGATTAGAGGGTGGGCCAGGGTTAGGATGTACATCTCCACATTTGAGTGGATAGGTAATGAGGAATGCGTACCATGGGAAGTGTTTTTTATTCCTAAGTGAGAGTGCTGGTGTCAAGTGTGATTTCATACGAGGTGAGGAGGTCAGTTTGTGGCTTGAATAGAATGGGAGGGTATAGGGGGAAAAGCTGGGAGAAGATATGTGAAAAGCTGTGTTTATTGGTGGGAGGGTTAGAGGAGGCTGCTGATGTGTAATGGTGTGGGGGGGGTATGAAAAGATACAGCTGTAGTGAGGTACAAGTAAAGAGGCTAGGCAAGATAGGAGGAACATGGTAACTGTGATAGTGGCTTTAAAAATAGTACAAATGGAGTTTGTGTGTTTGAATGTAGTACAGGTGTAAATAAAGACTAATGTTAAGTTGTCATTCTCGCCTTTATTCTTGCTGGATGGGTTCGGCTCCGACTCTGCCTATACTATAGCTCGAGAGCTATTTTTACCGGCTCGAGGCAGCCCTATATCCCACAATACCATGTGCTAACTCCCCAGATCTCGTTTGCTGCTTCGCTGCAAGGTTGCGTTTTTACCGGCTCAGGTCAGTGTAAAAAATTTTTTCTTTTTGTGAGGACTTTTAAAATTTAAGATTAGTTTTCCCTATCTGTTCATTATCTTACCCTTAAAAGCTTATTAGCAGTTTTCTTTAAGCCTCCCCCCCCCCCTTTAGTCAAATTGATAAACAGGCTTTCGGGCTTTAGTTTTTCTATAGTTATCCCTATAGTTTGCCCTTATTGAGTGGGTGTGTGTGTGTTTTCCTAGACAGCCCTTTAACTTCTCCCCTTGTGTGAGTGTTTGAGTGAGTTGTGTGTGCTGACTGTGTTAGATCGTTAGTGTCCACTATAATGTCCAAAGACACTAAAGTCTCAGGATTCAAGAAGTGTGACTCGTGCTGTCAGAAGATGTCTCTGACAGACTGTCACACTTCTTGCGTTTATTGCCTGGGACCCTTGCACCTGCAGGACTCTTGTTCCATTTGTCACTGATTTAGTCCAAGAGTCCTGCAGGAGCGCCGCAATAAGCTAATTTTGAGGGGCTTATTGAAGCCTGATGACTCCCCGTCTATGTCTGGTTCGGGGAAGTCATGCAAGCCCGCCAAACCCTCGGCTCCAGTTCTTGAGTCGACAGCTGGCGGAACCGAAAGTGCTCCGACATCGGCTCCAGTTGGATCCGATGTGAGCAAGACTTTGCCTGCTCCGAAACCCATATCGGAGCCGACAACAGAGCGCAAGCGCTCTAGGTCACCCTCCGTAGAGTCCATTCCTTCGGCTCCAGGATCGCCCTTACTGTCGGAGCGGAGTCATAGGACTCATTCCTCCAGGTCTTCCAGGCTGTCCGACCATGACATTGAGAGGGTGGTCAGTAGACTCCTCCAGTCTCAGGCACTGGCCCAAATACTCCAAAGCCCATCTCACCAGACTGTGGCTCCCTCGGTGCCAATTTCGATTCCTCCTCCGACTCTTCAGTTGAGCTTGGAGCCGGAGTTTGTCGGAACCGGGACCTTACCCACGTCGGAGCCGATACTACCACCTTCGGCCCCGTCGTCTCAGGCACTGGCCCAAATACTCCAAAGCCCATCTCACCAGACTGTGGCTCCCTCGGTGCCAATTTCGATTCCTCCTCCGACTCTTCAGTTGAGCTTGGAGCCGGAGTTTGTCGGAACCGGGACCTTACCCACGTCGGAGCCGATACTACCACCTTCGGCCCCGGCGTCGTCGGCTCCGACCTCTTCATTGGTGCCGTCCATGGAGAGGTCCGGGCGCCGGGACTCCATCGTCTGCTCCGAGGGGGCGAGTGGCATCGGACCCTTGTCTGACCCCGTTCTCCCTCTGAGCGTCGGCGCTGGTTAGTTCGGCCCCGACATCATTCTCGGAGCCTTCTCTGTTGGCGCCGGGAGTGGTCCTGGTATCCTCGGAGCCAGGACTTTCTTCTGTGCCTGATAGAGGAGCCTTTGAGGTGATGAGGAACGTGCTGGATCAGGTGTCCGCTCCAAGGTTGGTTCCTTCAGCTCCTCCCTCTACAGTACCTGTTACGGTCTCTGGTCATCCTCTGGCAATTGATAGCAGAGATCCAAAGCGTAGGGTACCCACTTTGGGTGTCTCTTCTTCATCCGAGGCCTCCCCTGAAGCTTCAGGGGAAGCCCCTAGGAAAAGAAAGTGCAAGAGGAAGCACATAGAATCTCCCGAGTCTATCACTTCGGACACCGACTTGGATGATTCTGAGGGTTCCCCGAGATCCCCCTCTGAGGATGTCTCCTTTTCAGACATCCTAGAGATCCTGAAACAGAGGGGGAATTGGTCCACCCTCAAACCCTCCGAGGACGAGTCGGTTTACCTTGACGCTTTTGGGTCTTGCCCTTCCACCTCCTGGGTATCCCCTCCTTTCGACCCACTGATGGAAGTAGTGGCCAGAAAGGCGTAGGCAGCTCCTGAATCGATGGAACCTACCCATAGGAGGCCTTCTAAATTTATTTCTGCTCCGGTAGACAAACCATTTCTGACCAAAGGTGTATCGGTAGATGCTATGGTGGTAGCAGCCGCCACTAAGAAGGAATTAGCAGATCCTTCTGTACCTGTTCATCCTCCTAATAGAGTCCAGGACTATGGACAGGTATGGTAAGCGGACATTTGCTTCAGTGACCTTTGCCATGCGGTCGCTGAACTATTTGTCATTTCACCCGCCTTCAGAGAGATTTGCTCAAAGAACTGGGTGAAACCATACTGGATCCTTCTGCTGCGGGTATCAGGACAAGATTAACTCCCAGCAGGCTACCCTGAATTCCATTGCCAACTCCTCCATACGGCTTCTCTTATGCAGCCGATGGAGCGAGTAGGGCCACAGGCACAGGTGTTGCGTTAAGACGTCACACCTGGATGCGACTCTGTAATTTTGCTGATCCCTTCAAGGAGTCCTTCACCAACACTCCCTTTGATGGTTCAGAGTTGTTTGGACCTCAGGTGAAGAATACCCTCACCAGGTGCGAGCAAGATGGTAAGACTCTGTCTGCCGTGGGAGTCCACTTTTCCACACCATCTAGACCATACCCTAAAGGTCAGAAGGGTGGAAAGAGTTGGTTCCGCAAACCATAGGGAGTCGTGCCTGCTGCACGTGGTGAACTTCCCCCCCAAGAGGCAGAGGGGGAACAATAATAGATGCCGCCCCAGGGGCAGAGGGGGTCCACAGAACCAGGGTTCCAGGGAATCCTTCCCTGACAAACCCTTTCAGCATCCCTGAGAAGCTGCCCGACTGTCCACCTTCGGAGGCAGTCAGGGGAAGATTATCTCTGTACCTGGAAGCCTGGCAATCCCTCTCTCAAGACAAATGGGTACAGTCGATCATATCCGAGGTTACAAAATCCCCTTCATTTCCCCTCCGATCCAACTGCCAAGACCCCTCCCAGACGTACCACCCGGACAACGGGGTCAGGCACAGCTAGAGATAAAAAAGCTGTTAGAAAAGAGTCGTCCAGGCAGTCCCAGCAGACCAGCTAGGATCCGGAATCTACTCCAGGTTCTTTTTGATACCAAAAAAGACAGGAGACTGGAGACCCATTTTGGACCTCAGCAGACTGAATAAGTCTGTGCAGAAGACAAAATTTTGGATGGTAACGCTGCAGTCCATTCTGCCCTTCTTGGGCAGAGACAACTGGATGTGCTCGTTAGACCTTCAGGATGCGTACTATCATGTAAAGATACACAGGCGCTCCAGGAGGTTTCTCCGCTTCCGGCTGGGAGCCAGTCATTACCAATTCAGAGCCCTGCCCTTTGGTCTCACCACAGCCTCCCGGGTGTTCACCAAATGTTTGGCAGTGGTCACAGCTCACCTGAGACAAAAAGGATTCCAGGTGTTTCCATATTTGGACGACTGGCTCATTACCGCTACCACCAAGCAGCATCTTATCATAGCCAGGGATTACACCATTCGCATTTGCAACAAACTAGGTATTTCCATAAATTTCTCAAAATCCTCCTTGTCGCCTTGTCAATGTATAAACTTCATAGGCGCCTTGTTAAACACCACAGAAATGTCTGCAACATTTACCACCTCAGAGTGACAGACGTACGGCGGAATGTTCAGTTTCTGTTTGTCCAACAGAATTCAAGTCAAGTTAGTACTGAAAACATTAGGCCTCATGGCAGCGGCGATTCTCCTTCTCCCCTTAGCCCACTTCCACATGAGAATTCTCCAGTGGATGTTTTTTTCTCAGTGGTCCTTTCAACAGCTCCCAATGACTCACAACATTTTGATAACCCCAACTTCCAAAAAACACCTCTCCTGGTGGATGGTTTCCCTCAACTTCTTCAGGGCAGACCCTTTGTTCTTCCCTCTCCAGTTGCCATGGTGACAATGGATGCCTCCCTGATCGGGTGGGGGGGGGGGCACTATCAGGGCAGGACTGTCCAGGGCACATGGCAACAATTAGAATGCCACCTGCACATAAATGTCCTGGAGATGAGAGCAGTGCTTTTATCATTGCAAGCCCTTCAGGACTCTCTTCCCACGGGGACTATAGCAGTTCAAACGGACAATATGCCTGTAGTGTGGTACATAAACAAGCAGGGCGGAACAAAGTCCTACCCCCTATGTCGAGAAGCACTCAGACTTTGGCAGTGGGCGATCTCCTCTCAACGGTTTCTGATAGCAATGCACATCCCCGGGAGGTCCAACGTCATAGCGGACAGACTGAGCAGAACAATTCTCATGCCTCACGAGTGGTCTCTAAATCAGGTGGTAGCAGAGAGAATTTTCCAGAAGTGGGGCCAGCCTTGCTGCAACCTTTTCGCAACACCTCAAAACAGCAAGTGCCTCGATTTCTGCACACTCTTCCCTCTACCAGGCCACCCCCCCCCCAGAGACGCTCTTGTCCACCATTAGCCTCAGGGTCTTCTATACGCTTTTCCCCCTTTTCCGTTGATTCCACAGTTAATTCAGAAAGCAACCGCATTGAGATCCAAAATTATCCTCATTGCTCTGTACTGGCTTCGACAAGTATGGTTTCTGTTCCTGCACTGTTATCTACTGGAACAGCCCTGGCATCTGGAACCATTTCCAGACCTTTTGACCCATCTGATGGGCAAGCTGCACCAGTCTCTTCAGTCCCTCAACCTCACAGCTTGGTTGCTCCACTTCCAACCATAGCCAGGCTTCCCTTTATGTCTCTTCCTGTCCATGATATCATTCTTGCCTCCCATAAGTCCAATACTAGGAAGACTTATGTGAGTAAATGGAAGCGTTTTTCATTCTGGGCAGAAGCTAGGTCCTTGGATCCTTTTAATGCACCAATTCATAAAGTTCTAGATTTTCTGGCGGAGCTTTTTCATTCAGGGTCGTCGTTGGCCACTATCAGAGTACAACTAGCGGCCATTGCCAATTTTCATGTAGGGCCCTCGGAAACCAATATTATGTCCCATAAACTCTGTAAAGCTTTCCTCAAGGGCATCTTCTTGCTCAGACCTCCCATTAAGGATCCTCCTCCACAATGGGATCTAAATTTGGTGTTAACTTCATTAATTCTCCCTCCCTTTGAACCTGCAGCTTCTTGTTCCCTCAAGCTTCTCTCTTGGAAAAAACTGTTTTTGGTGGCTATAACATCTGACAGAAGGGTGTCGGAACTTCAGGCCTTGTCTGTCCGTCCCCCTTATTTGGTTTTTCATAAAGACAGGGTAGCTCTCAGAACGAATCCTTCCTTTCTACCAAAAGTTTCTTCTGAATCAAATCTGAACCACACTATTGACTTGCCTGTTTTCTTCCCAAATTATTCAAACAGGGCTGAACAGAAACTACATTCCTTGGATGTTCATCGTCAACTGTGGTATTATCTAGACAGGACAAAACAATTCAGAAAGTCAGAACAGCTCTTCCTCTCTTATGCTGAAGAAAAGAAAGGACTTCCAGTATCAAAGGTAACTCTTTCCAGATGGTTAGCATCCATCATTACCTTTGTCTACGAGTTGAGACACAAACAATTTCCTTCAAGACCTAAGGCTCATTCAACCAGGGCACTATCAACCTCAACAGCCTTTCAAGCAAGGTTACCATTAGATGCCATTTGTGCAGCAGCTACATGGGCTACTCAACATACTTTTATTACCCATTACAAACTTGATATAGCCTCCAGAAATAGAGCTGACTTTGGTTCCACCGTACTCAGGAGTCTGTTCCGTTGAGCCACCCAGGACCAAGGTGCAAGGTGCTGTCCCATCCAGCAAGAATGAAGGCGAGAATGACAACTTAACATTAAGAAGTTATGTACCTACCATAACGTTCCATGTTAGTTGTCTTCTTCTCGCCTTCTTTCTTGCGTCCCTCCCTCCTGCCCCCTAGCCTGGACAGACTTGAAGGTCTCTGAGTCCTTTTCTTTCATTCAGGGTTACCTGTATCATAAGTGTTACCAGCAGGGAGACCGTATTTTTATATAATGGCTTATTTTTTGGTAACAATAAAACTATACTATGTGTTAGCTGTCAACGAGATCTGGGGAGTTAGTGCATGGTATTGTGGGATATAGGGCTGCCTCGAGCCGGTAAAAATAGCTCTCGAGCTATAGTATAGGCCGAGTCGGAGCCGAGGATCGGCTCCAAACCCATCCAGCAAGAAAGAAGGCGAGAAGAAGACAACTAACATGGAACGTTATGGTAGGTACATAACTTCTTATTATGTGGTGTGCAGCTGAAAGTAAGGTTGGAAATGTTTTGACTTCAGAGTGGGCTTTAATAATGTGGTTGGGTGTTTTACCTTGCAGTTTGTGATGAGGATGGGTGGGGTTGATGTGATTGGTCAGTAGTAAAATTATGGTGCAATGCTAGTTTGTGGGTATAGTAGAAGAGAAGGTGGTAAGCATGGAGTTTGAAGTGGTGATTGTATTGTGATGGTAGAATAGAGTAAGATGCAAAAACATATATTAGTGGGCATGTGGATTCAAGTGGATGGATGTAAGGGAGAGCAGTTAAGTTTGGCTAAATAAAAGAAAGTGAGTTGTGCATGAAATGTGGGTGTGAACAAGGTAGGGTTGTATGTAATTGGCTCATAGGAATGAGGGGGAGTGGTTTGCTTAGGATAAATGTAAAGATGCTGGGGGGTGGGTTACAGGGGAAGGGCAGGGGAGCGGAGTGAGAGGAGCGAACAGAGCGGGAAGAAACCCCTCAGGTGGTTTATCACCATAAACAATCAGTGAGGTAGGATGTTCATGGATTACAAAAGGCAAGCTGTCTGAACTCAATACTTGTCTCAAGTCACAGCACCTAATTTTATAGTTATGGGCTTTTCAATGTTTTTCCAGAGATATATTACACTGATAAGAGTGAAATATGCTGAAGTGTTAATGTAGCTTCAACTTCAGCAGTAAAAGGCTTATGAGTGTGGGTGGGTATATCCTTCTAGCAGATTCAGCAGTACAAAACGATGCACACTAGACTTAAATTAAGTTATTTGCATATTGCCTTACATAGATTTAACTTTATTTGTTGCTTGTGTACTTCTTGCCTACTGCAGGTGAAATTCAGCTGTGCTAGTTCTTTAGGTAGTGCGATATGCAGAAAGGTATATGTGCTTGTTTCAAATATTCAATAGGTCTACTATGTATAAGCTAAACTTGCTTATAACAAGCTAATGTACGATATTTCTCTTTGATTGTATATATACCATTGTGCAGAATTTTTTTTTTGTTTGTTGAAATTGTGTAGTTGGAGCTTTTCTTCCCGGGCCTCCACTGTAAATAGACCTCGTTCCAGTCGGATTTTCCTGGTAAACAAATGTAAAATAAAATATATATATATATATATATATATATATATATATATATATATGTGTGTGTGTGTGTGTGTGTGTGTGTGTACACATACTCACACAAATATATATTTCAGGTGACTTTGGTTCCCTAACTCCTTTGGGTCTGACCTACCTGTTTGGATCTGGAGGAGTCTTGGAGTCGAAGTTTTGATGTCAAGACTTGGTGGAGGGGGGATTCAACCCTGAAACTTTTGGAGTAATCTCTTCCCCTCAGAGCTTCAGCGCTAGATAGCTTGAAGCCGAGATCAGCCTCTGGGTTCAGACCCGTTGGTTCAGAGGTGTTTCTGAAAAGGTGCTATCTTCAAGATCGGCACTCACTGAACCTGGACTGGATTCTGTGTCTCATCCTTCTGTCACACGGGGACAGTTGGTTCCACAGACTTTCCAGGCAACCTGCTATATAAGCTTTCAGTTTGATTCTGAACTTTGATCCTCCTCCTCAGACAGGCCATAGAAAATAGACATGCAAATGAAAGCAGTTAGACTCTTCAGCAGAGTCCATCACCGAAGGCACCAATTTGGAGGAAGATGAAGAATTCCCAAGATCCCCTTCTGAAGATGTCACCTTTGCGAAATTTTGGAATTGATGAAACAAGAGGGGTGGTGGTCTACATTTAGTCCTGACAAGTCAGTGTTCCTGGAAGCCTTTGGATCCGGCTCTACTTCTTCCTGTGTGGTACCACCCATTGATCCACTCACTAATTCGATGGCTCAGTGAACATGGAAAGATCTAGATGAGGTGGATCCGAACCCCAAAAAGCAAGATAGAATTCTCTCCACCCCTACAGATAGGAAACATTCAGTGGATGTAATTGTAGCAGCAGCTATGAAGTAGGGACTGTTTTGAAGACATTTCCTTGTTCTGTCACCCTAATAGGGAGTCTTTAGATCGATTTGGTAAATGGATTTTTGCTTCAGCGACCATTGCTCTTAGGGTGCTGAATTATTTAGCTCATATCACCAGATTTCAGAGAGACTTGACAAAAAAAATATCTATCTTTTCAGGTGTTCTGCTAGTAGATGTCAAGAAGATGGACTCCCAACTGTCCACTCTCTAATCTTCCTCTGATGTAGCCATGTGTCCCCTCTTAAATGCAGCTGATGGTGCAGCTAGGCCAGCAGACACCAGCAACTCCATTCACTGCCATGCCTGGATGCACATTTGCGACTTTGTGGAAAGCATCAGGACATTCTTCATCAATGCCCCGTCTTTGGACCTGAAGTAAAAGAAACGCTCATGTGTCAGCAAGATGGTAAGACTGTCTGCAGTAGGAATCTACTTCTCCATGCCCCAGAGATCCTACTCTAGGAATCTGAGGGCTGGAAAGAGGATGTCGTTCAGGAAGTCAGAGTTCTTATCACAAACTCTTGGCAGTAGACCTTCTCTTGGCAGAGGAGGAAGTAACAGTAATGGACATTGCCCTAGAGGGCGAGACAGACCACAAAACTAGGGCTTCCTTCCAGCATCCCTGAAGGTTTGCCAATGTGCTGCAATGTGGAGACAATTTGTGGATGCTTATCTCTGCACCTACAAGCCCTTGTCAACCATAAATTTTGACTTCCCCCTGTCAAATGGAAGAAGACTGCTGACGTTTCACCTGGCCAGCTGGAACTCGTGGCAGCAGAAGTTTCCAAGCTGCTAGAAAAGAGTCACCCAACCAATTCCTGTACACTAGATGGAGTCTAGAGTCCACTAGCTGTCCTTTTTAGTATCTTAAAAAACATGGGACCTCAGACCTTTTCTGGATCGGAGTCACTTGGATCAATATGTCAAGCATACAAAAGTTCTGGATGGTCACTCTGCAGTACATTTTGCCTCTACTGAGGAAGAATGATTGGATGTGTTCATTAGATCTCAAGGATGCATACTGCCATGTGAAAATAGAGGCATTCGAGATTTCTTCTTTTCAGTCTGGGAGCCAATCATTATCACTTCGGAGCCCTGCCCTTTCAGCTCACCATATGCCCCCCCCCCCCAAGTGTTCACCAAAGTTATGGCAGTGACAGCGCGCATATGCACCTATTGGGGATCTAGATTTTCCCATATCTCAGTGATTGGCTTGTCGCTGCTACTACCAGCGATCTGTTATCACACCACTGGGACCTTTTGCTCCAAATGATACATGATCTAGGCACCACTGTCAGCACTTCAAAAAGCCAGCTTATGCCATCTCAGCAGATAGAATTTATTGGATGCCACCTGAACACAAACTTAGATTGCCCATCTTCCAATGTCCAGGATTCTTTCTTTGCATCTCACTGAAGTGACTTACTCAGAGTTGCACAGTAAAGACATGAAAGTCGAAGGAATAAAACCCTAAAGACATTAAGGTCAAAGGAATAAAACCCATGTACCCTAGATATAGGAAACTGCTTATTATCAGGTTACAGCTTTAGTTTTGTGCACCAACTCC
This sequence comes from Protopterus annectens, assembly GCF_019279795.1. Taxonomy (NCBI): domain Eukaryota; kingdom Metazoa; phylum Chordata; order Ceratodontiformes; family Protopteridae; genus Protopterus; species Protopterus annectens. The sequence continues at coordinate 1,349,324,764 of NC_056746.1, read as the reverse complement.
CAGAGGAGTTCCCTGTCGGGAATGAGAACATCAGCAGATTGAATTCCATTCCAGTTAAAAATGTGTGTGTAAAATGGAATTCAGATCCTGTGTTCATGTCGGGGACAAACCCCCCGTAGCCCATTATAATAATTTCTAGTGTCACTCTACCTTGGGGAAAAAGGAATTCTTCCCCATAGCAGCTGTATTCAGAGTACTTTTCATACTCCGCAACAGTCACAGAAGCATTCATCACAGTGAGTGTATGCTAAATTTAAGACCACCGTCTGCGCATGGCAGCTCATTTTCTTAGCTTTGTTCTGAACTTCAGCAACATTTTACATTTGCTGTGGGAAGTCATCACCTTTGTTGCAAAAACATTCCCTGTGTCTTGTGTTTGACTTGTTCATTTTTCTTTGCCTAGCCTGAACCCTTGCAGTTGAGATATGAGATTGCCAAGTTCTTAAGTTTCTTGTAAATAACATTTAAATAGTTAATTTTTCTACAATATACACCTGATCCAATATTGATTGACATTCTCTCCAAAGGCTTTACCTTTGTTCCATCATCTAGAGGTGATCTGGCCACAAGTATTTTAGATTTAAAATCGTTTACTAGGAAATTGAATCTAAATGTTCTTTTAGGGCAAACTACCAGCCTAATTACAGATTTTAGGGTGTCTAGTGTCTTTAATCCTGGCTTGCATCCATCTATTTTACTTTTTGAGAGAATTTGTGAAAATGATTTTAGAGCTTTGTTTCATAATAGGCAATTGCATAGTATAGACAAGTTTAACTTGACACAAATTGAAAGGGATCTTTTGAAAGATTTAAAATTTGCAGACACGTATTTCTAAACTGGATAAAGGGGGCGGTTTAGTTTTTATGGATAATAATAAATATATCCAACGTATGAGCCTACTACTGGATGGGGAAGCTTATATTAAGTCCTCTTTGAATGAAGTAAATGGGGCTTATAAACGTTTTAGGGGGTTTATTCATGATCTATTTTTAGATGGTAGGATTGATATTGATTTATTTAATTATTTTGATATTGCTTTACCCCCTTACTCCTGTCCTATTTGGACTACCAAAAATTCATAAGAACATAGATAATCCTCCATTTTGCCCCATCATTGATGGTAGGCAATGCATTACCTATGCTTGCGCTAAATTTGTGGATACTAAATTAAAGGAAGTGTTGAAAAGTGAAAAACAAATATGTAAGGATTCATGGACCTTCTTAAGTGCAATTAATGACATCCCTTTTGCTGATGTCAATTTCCTTACTATTGATGTACGTGACCTTTACACTGTGATTCCCCAGGACATAGGTTGTGAATGGGTCAGAGATTTTTTACTTGAACATCATATGGACGGGTCCCTTATTGATCTTATAGTCTACTTACTAGAGTTGATATTGAGTAATAATTATTTTTTATTCAATAAACAATTTTATCTCCAAAGAACGGGTGTTGCCATGGGGTCCCCGTGTGGAGCCACTTTTGCCAACGTAGTTATGTCTCATTGGGAAAAGCAATTCCTGTTTAAAGACAGCTTATTTATGGAAAGGGCCACATGGTACACCCGTTATTTGGATGATATATTCATCCTTTGGAGAGGGGATATCGGCTCAGTTAGAAGATTTATTGACCACATCACCGGATTCACTGATTTTTTACAGTTTACATGGGAGTTTCAGCCCCATAGTATTTCATATTTGGACATTGAATTAACTAAGTCCTATTGTGATAAACAATATACTTCTAAGATATTTAGAAAGGCCACATACTCGAATTCCTTTTTACATTTTTCTAGCTGCCACCCCTTCTCTCAAAAGAGAAGTGTGGTTAAAGGTCAACTAGTTCGGGCAGCAAGAATGATTACTTTAGAGGATGATTTTGTGAAGGAATGTGTTTGTTTAAAGGAAATGTTTTTTAAGAGAGGTTATCCTGAGTCTTTAATTGATGCTTTAATTAAGGAAGTTCATAACCAACGTTCTTTAGGTATTTTTCAACCTTTATTAAGCTTTAAAGAAAATATTAATGTAAGTTTAATGGATGAGAATGATTGCTATACTTCCAGTGTCGACATCTGTGAGCTCAGTTGTAGTGAACAAATTCGTAACACTTGTAATAATGATGATTTCAAAATTAGTTTTATCACCACTTTTTCTATGGATGCTTACTTGGTAAGATCTATTGTGAATAAAAACTGGTACTTTTTGGCTGAGGATAGTTCTATAAAGAACAGTATAAGTGACTTTCCTCATTTTGTATTTAGGAGAGGTAGAAATTTGAAAATGCTATTGGAGAGTGGACCACCTAAAATATATGGTCCCCATTGTGGTATGTTTAAATGTGGGACATGTAGGTGGTACAAATATATAAAAGTAACTAAGCAGGTTATTGTAGGAAATATGTCTTTTTCCATTAAGGGTAAATTTAAGTGCAACACTATGGGTGTTGTTTATTTAGGAATATGTACCTGCTGCCCAGCATTTTATGTAGGTCGCACTGAAAGGCATTTAAAAAATAGAATTTATGAGCATATTTATGCAATAAGTAAATCAAATTTGAATAATGCCCTTGCGAGACATATTAACTCTAACCCTTCACATGAATTTAATTTTGTAGTGCTGGATAAAATTATTGAAAATGAAAGGGGTGGTTCAAGTGACCTAAAATTAGATGAGAAGGAATTAATATGGCAAATTAAGTTGAATGCAGCTTCAAAGCCAGGTTTAAATGAAGCTATTTCATTCAAGAGTATTTTAAAACTGAGAGCCTTGTTGAGATGAATTGTGTATTATGTATATTTATTTATTTATTTATTTATTTATATTTTTATTTTTAAATATGCATAATATTTAGATGTACCTAATTATGTTTAATACCTTAATAGTGTTATTTATGACTATTTTTAAAGTTTATAATATTTTAGTGTGAGCCCTTTTAAATGTGGGCTTGTCTTTTGTATTTGTTCCATGATGTCATCGTATTGATTATGTATTTAATGAATACTTTATTCATTTGTTAATTGTCTGAAGACGTTTGCTGAAATAGTAAACGAAAGCACTTGCCTTACCCAGTTTCTCAGTGTGGTTTATTCTTCATTTTTGTTTTTATATTAGTTTATTTGGTTTCTTTGGTCTTTAACATTTAAATAGTTGTAATATTTCAAGTATAATACATTTGAAATGCACTTTTCAGAAAAAGCGTGGCTGACTGTTATATTGCTAAACTTTCTTGTGTGCTTTTTCACTTTATTTACAGTGCATGTTTTTGTGGTGCCCCATGTAATCCTTCTACAGTGGCAGAGTTCAGGTTCTAGGTAGGTACTAGGCTATTGGCCCTAGGGCTTATATAAGCCTAGCCAAAAAGGTACCCTGGCTTTTGCCACCCAAGAAAATGATTTTCCTGTGCCCCTGTCGAGCAGAGCCAAAGAGGTGATCACCGGGATGAATTTCCTATTTCCCATCCAATCATTAAGATTTTTCTTGAGTGCTAATGAGGAGCTTTGTTTGATATAGATAGGTAGTTTGTTCCAGAGTATGGGAAGTCTCTGGGACAGGAATCTATCCCTCCAGCATGTTCTGTTTATTGTGGTGACAAGGTTTAGGTCCCAAGAGCATGTAGCTCAGAGGGATTGGGATTTCTTTAAGTGGAGCATGTCCAACAGCTCTGGGTTTGACATAGCTTTGTATGTTATGCAGAGATCGCCTCTGAGTAGGCGATATGTGATGTTGTAAAGCTGGAGTTTATTGAGACGGTCTGCATAGGGCATCTGTCTGAGGGCCGGTAATCCTCTTTGTGAAGTATTTCTGTGGCCTTTCCAGTTGTCTTGTGAGGTACATACCAAAAGGGGCGTTGTATGCTATAATGGGTCTAATGAGTGACGAGTAGAGGGGAACAATTACCTCTTTTTTCCTGGATGAGAAACCTTTTGTGATGTGTGCCACGTAAGAAGGATTTCCTGACTACTGTGGCGATGTGATTATCAAAGAAGAGACTACTGTCCACCTGTGTCCCAATGTCTCTTATCACACTTTCGGTGTTGAGTAAACTACCACCTATGTCGTAGCTCATGGGTACAGAGTTTTTACCAAAGGGGATGACAATGCAGTTTTTGTCATTGAGCTTGAGGCCATTGCTTTGACACCAGGCATCTGTCTCCGTGAGGCCCTTTTGTAGGATGTCCACATCATTAGGAGTTTCGATTATGTCTCCTAGTTTGCAGGCATCTGCGAACTTCATTAGCCAAAGATCTTCTGTGTTAGCCTGTACTTCAGAAAAGTAGATAAACAGGAGATGACCCAGGACTGAACCCTGTGGTACTCCACTTGTCACTGGTCTGAAGTCTGATTTTGAGTCTGCTACTTACACAGTGTGTGTTCTGTCAGTGAGTCAGTTGGCAACCCATCTTGTGACATGGGGATTTATACCTAGTTTAGTGAGTTTATCTGTAATTCCAGAGTAGGGGGTGGTGTCAAAAGCCTTGGTGAGATCTATATAGGCTGTGAACCACCTTACCGTCATCTACGGCTTTGGTGACTGTTTCAAAGAAGTCTGTCAGGTTTAGGAGACATGATCTGCCTTTTACAAACTGGGTGGGGTCCAGAGTTTGGATATTACTAATGCCTTTGTTTATAAGTTCCATGATGATATGTTCCATGGTCTTGCAGACCAGGCTCATTAGGCTAATGGGGTGGTAGTTCCCGGGGTCCGTGGTGGCTCCCCCTTTGTGGAGTGGGAAGACTGTCGCTGTGTGCCATTCTGTGGGCACAAAGCCTGAGGTGAGCCTATGATTGAACACAGTGCTTAGGTGGGGTGCCAGTTCATTCTGCACTTCATGTAGAACGCAGCCTGGGATGTTGTCAGGTCCCATGGATGCTGTGTTCTTGGCTTTGGAGAGTGTGGTTTTAGCTGTGCGGCCGTGATTACAGGAACTTTACATTCTTCCAGTATAGAGATGGGCCCTTTAGGGGGTGAGAGGGGGATAAAGTTAGCACTGATGGTGGCAATAGCAGTTGGTTCTGTATATTTAGTGCCATTGTGCTGTAACTCGGAGCAGAGTGTTGCCATTGAGATTCTTGACATAGCTATAGAATGCTTTGTTTGGTGTCTTTAGAATCTGTGGCGATTTTGTTTTCGTAACTAGCTTTGGAGGATTTTATGAGGGATCTCAGCTTCTTATTGAGTCTGACCAGGGAGTTCCTCCAATCATGGGATTTTACTCGTTTTTTGCAATAGTTTCTTTCTTCTGTTGTAGAGTTTGTTTATGGCAGGGGACCACCAGATTGGCTTCCTTTTTTTGGAGGATAGCATCTTGGTTCTGTTAGGGATAGCACAATCCATGCACTCATGTAAGTGCTTAAAAAGTGCAGTTGTGTAGGATTCAGCAGTCGTACCTCTATTGTCAGTCTGCGTGGGTGTCGTGAAGTTTGCCACTTTAAGTTCGCTTTGGAGAAATTTTTTACGGTGGTTTCCCTAATGGGGGTGGGGGCGGGATGTCTAGGGTGAGTAGCTTATGGTTGGATCTGACCAACGAGGAATTGACCTCTGATGTGGAACACCGGTCGCCCATGTTGGTAATGACCAGGTCTAGGATATTGCTGCCCCTGGTGGGTGTGTGGATAAGTTGATCCAAGGTGTTGGAATTTATGAATTCCAGAAAACTTTGAGCAAAAGAACTTGTACATGAGTAGTTTTCCCAGTTAATGGTGGAGTGGTTGAAATCGCCCATTATTAGGGTGTACCCTAATATTTTCCAGTGCATCAAGAAATGAGGAGTGGGAATCCTGGGGCATGATGGGGGATCTGTAGCAAGTTATAGTTTGGATTGCGGTCTTGCCCCGAGTTAGTTGCATTTGGATATCAGATGCATTATGCTGAGCAACTTGCCTGGAGGTGTGGATATCCTTAATGAATATGGACATGCCTCCACCTTTAGTGTTTCGGTCCAGGTTAGGTGTCTGAAAGGTGTGGTATGAATTATAGCCTGGTAATGCAGAGGTGCTCTCTGGAGCCTTGAACCAGGTCTCTGTTACTGCACAGATGTCGATGTTCTCCATTTATGGAGTGCCTCGAGTGAGTGCATTTTGAGGTTTAGACTTCTAGCATTGAGTAGCATTATCTTCAGATTTTGCTTGCTTGTACCTGTTATGGTGGTGAATTTGTCATTTGAACCTTGCCTAAAAAAAGGCACTATAGGGGTGGCAAGAGTCTTAGCCAGTATCCGGAATCCCAAGGGTGACAGGTGCAGGCCATCTCTGGCAAAGCATCATGGTGTGTCGATCATGTCATCCCAGGCAGACAGATACTGGATCCCCTTAGAATGACACCAGAAGCTTACCTAATTGTTGAAGTCAGTCATTTTGTCCTTGTACTGTGGTATCATTCTGGGTGATGGCAGAATGCTACGGAGGGCTAGGATCATACCTGCCTGGGCTACAAGATCGGAGAGCTCCTCCATGTCTCTTTTCATGTAGTCCAGGGAGGTACATCTCAGGTCATTCACACCAACATGGACAATGACAGAGTCATATTTGTACTTGTGGAGTAACGTGAGTGCGTGCCTTATGTGACAGATCCTGGCACCCGACAGGCAGCTGACAGTAAGTGAAACATCAGTATGCCTGACTGTCGAGTCACGTATGACTAGAGTGTTGGGTACATTGTTATGCCTTATGGGCGGTGGTTGGGTGACGCACTGATTTTGTGGGTATGTGTCATTTGGGTTGTGTTGGGGTGTGGAGGTTGCTTGCTTGTCTGCTTTGGAGGTCTCTGTTGCTTGAGCAGATTTTTATTGAGAGCCTCCGTGAATGTAGGTGTGTGTTTTGTGTTTCTATGTGTGTGTTTTGTAGTGTAGTTTTTGAGGGACTATGTGATAAGTGTGGTTGGTGGTCCAAGTGCTTACCTTCTCCTCTTGACTGTGTAGTCCAGTCTTGGGTAAAGAGAGCTTTGCTTCCAGTTTGGCTATATAAGTGCATCTCTCACAGGTTGTTATGTTGGGTGGTAGGAGGAGAGGATTGTCTGTGTACATAAGGTAATTGCTGGTGATCTGAATTCCAGAGGTTTATCAGATGTTCTTCGTGTTTCACTGTTACAGTCATTACATTTGGGTTATCTACCTGCAGGTTGCCTCAGTTTATCTGCCTGCAGGTAGCCCTCAGCCGGCCTGAATACCAGAGTCTTGGATTCCTGCATCGGATGCTGTCTCTTCTTCCATGACATCAGGTCATCAGGGGTATAAAACATGCAGTCAACGCCATTACATTAGTCTTTCTTGCTGTGCTGCCCGAAGCAGAAGCAGTTTGCAAGTGCCAGTCGGCCGACTGCTGAAATTTTCATTTTTGAGTTTCAGAACCGAAGTTTTTCAAAAAGCTAAGTACCCCGTTGGGGATCCTTTTTCTTGCTCTTAACCGATGTCAGTAAAAGTTAACAATTGTCTTACCTGTTTAAAGCAAATGCCTCATAAAGATTTTCATTCTTACTGCGTTCCTTGCCTAGGCCCAGACCACAACATCCCTCGCTGTCGGTTTTGTGCCTTATTCAACCCCCAAAATATTCGTAGTCTGTCTATTTTTGCAGCAAATTTTTTTGGTACTCTGTATAACTATCCAGAAATGGCTTCGGTAAGCCACCCAACTACCAATATTCCGAAAAAGTAAGGATAAAGGCAGAGACAAACCGCATAGGTCCAAAACTGCAAATGACGCTTCAGTTAAGCTAGTCGCCAGTCTGACTGTGCTCAGTGAGGCCCTTTCGCAGCCTCTGTTACCCGCTACTTCAGATTCGCAGGCCTCTACTGAGACCCATTCGGAGTCCGGTATGCCGCGAGATGCTTCTTCGACTATGGAACCTGCGGATGTCTGTACCTTTGATGGGTCCAGAGCCGCTGTGCAGGCACCAGCTTCTAAGGGTGTATTCAGGCCTACAGACTTGCATTTTAAACCAACGCCATCTTCCTCATCCAGGCCTAAAACTCAACCCACGCCTAGAAAACCGACGTCCAAACCACATGGTCAGGCCCATATGCCTAAAAAACAAATGCTTAGAATGGCTAAAGACCTTATTACTTTAATTAGGAGAAGCCACCCTTCCCCCTCTAAGCAACCTAGAACTGATTTTCCTCCTGATTCTTCTGATCGGGATTCTGATATTTCCGTTTCTTCTGATTACCAGGATTTGCCCTTATCTACCTATGATGATTCTGACGGAGAGGATTCCATTCCCTCTGCTTCCCCTCCAGAAGATTTTTCTTTTGGTGAAACCTTACACACTCTTGGGGAGCATTTCTACTGGGAAAGCCAGGATTACTCTCGACTCCAAAAAAGAGGCTTAGGGAATTTCTTACTCCTTCCTCAACACAGGCCTTTAGCTATCCCTCCTGTTCTGGACATTGTAGATGATGCTCTCTTAGAATCTAGCCTGTCCCCAAACATTTTACCTCCAGCTCCCAGAAAACCTGACTGGTATTAGAGTACCTGACTCTCTCAAGTTCCTCTTCAAGAATCCTACTGCGGATCCAAAGACCATTTCCCAAGGTCCAAAGGGCATTAAGGCTACTGCTGCCAACAATCCTACCCTTTCTGATAGAGATTCTAGAGCCTTAGACAGATGGGGCAAGAAGGTATACACTTCTGCTTCTTTGGCCATTAGGTCTTTAAATTGCCAGTTTCATATGTTAAAGTACCAGCAGCATTTTATGGGAGTACTTAAACAGAAAATGATGTTGATTCCTGTCTGTGCTTGAACACAAATTACAGGATTTAATGTATTCTGCTGAACAATTTGGTAAACATACTTTGCAATGTGGTTTTGACTCTTTAGAAGCATCTTGCAGGGCTGCTGTCACTGGGTCTGTACTTAGAAGGCATGCTTGGCTTAAGGAGCAAAACTTGCCAGATCATGTTAAAGCTAAATTACTGGATGCTCCCTTAAACCAAAACTGCCTTTTTGGCAACAAAGCAGAAGACGTCCTCAAAAAGTTGAGGGGAAAAAGCTAAATCTGTGAAACTGTTAAAGATTTCCTGCAAGTATAGCCTCCCAGATTTAATAGGCATTGGCCTTCAAAGAATTGGTCCTTTCCATTTTCTTCCAGAGCTTTTCAGTCCAACCCCAGGAACAGCAGACCACCTAGGTTACAGTCTCAGGCTACGCACAGGCATAAGCAATGAGGGGCTCCCACTTCCAAAGCAGGAGGTAGTAAAACACCCCCCTACGGAAAAATGGCACAATGACTTAACCTTAACCCTTCCAAGCCCTGCTCAACTGCTTGCTCCCTTAGAAGGAAATCTCGCCTTGCATGCAAAAAACTGGGAACTCATTACCCAGGACAAATGGGTTTTAAATATAGTTTTTTAAGGATACAAATTCCACTTCCACTCCCTACCAACCCCAAACAGATGGCCAGACCTACCCCCAAATCAGTGGGCAGAGGCTCACCAGCAGGTACTCTCTCTTCAAAATATCAGGGCTATTCAACCTGTCCCACCAGAAGAAAGGGGACAAGGTTTTTATTCAAGACTTTTCCTGGTACCCAGAAACGACGGCTCCTGGCGTCCTATCCTGGACCTCTCTGTTCTAAACACCTTTTTGGTAATCCCAAAATTCAAAATGCTAACTCTTCAACAGCTGCTTCCTGTGCTAGGCAAAGATGCCTGGTTGGCAACCTTAGACTTAAAGGAAGCTTACCTGCACATTCCAATAAGGGAATCTTTGCAGGAAATACTTACGCTTCAGGGCAGGCTCCATACACTATTAGTTCTCTGCAATTCCCTTTGGCTTATCTACTGCGCCCAGGGTTTTCACAAATTGTCTAGCTCCAGCCATTGCATTTTACAGGCAGAGAAATATTCAGATATACTTGTACCTGGATGATTGTCTGATTCAGGCAGAAAGCCAGGACTTGCTATTAAAACATCTGGCATTCGTAAAGAAGCTTCTAACCTCACTGGGCTACAACATAAACGAAAAGAAATCTCACCTAGTATCCTGCCAACAGATTGTATTCCTGGGAGCAAGCTTGAACACAACTTCCCAGATGGCTTTCCTTACTCCAGAGAAACAAGATGTTCATCGTGTTACCCTGCTGCAGTCATCACACTTGTTATCCTGTCGTCAGGCGGTCCCGTAATCGGCCGGAATTCCAAAGTCTTGGTCTGGCTTCGGTTGCTGTCGCTTCTTCCCTGACGTCAGTGCGCCAGGGGTATATGTAATGCATCCAACGCCATTTTCTTCAGTCTTTCTTGCCGCGCGGTGCCTGAAGCGGAAGCAGTTCGCAAGTGCCAGTCGGCAGACTCCTGAGATTTTCGAAGTCGAATTTCAGATCCGAAGTCTTCAATAAAGCTAAGTACCCCGTTGGGGAAACTTTTCTTGCCTCAGACCGATGTCAAAAAAAGTTAACAGTTATATTTCTTGTGGGAAGCAAATACCTCATAGGATTTTCATTCTTACTGCATACCTTCCCTAGGCCCAGACCACGACATCACAAGTTGTCGTTTTTGTGCTAGGTTTATTAAGCGTACTATAAAAAGACGCTTTGATTTCGCACGACACTACTTTGGTAGAAAATTTAACTGCACTATGCCGTTGGAGCAACCGACTACCGGCGTGCACAAAAAAACGCAAGGATAAGGACAGGCAGCCTAGACCCAAGCCAGACTCCGAGGCCTCGGCTGGTCCGGTCTCCGGTTCACCGGTCTTCAGTGAGGCTCCGACGCAGCCCCTGACTACCGCAGATCTGGAACCCAAGACCGCTTCGGAACTTTTGGCGGAAAGTACCAGGCCGACGCAGCCATTTTGTTTAGCCCCTACTGACGACACTGCTGAAAAAGATGTCGGTGCTGCAGAAACACCTTCGGTTTCTGAAGGCGTCTTCAGACAGACTACGCTCACCATCAAAACATATCCTAAGACGAAGACTCCTATTAAACCTAAAAAGACTGCACTTCAGTCCCCTGTTCAAGGCCCTATGCCTAAGAAACAGATGCTCAAAATGGCTGAAGATTTGATCTCTTTAATCAGGGGTTCCTAACCCCCTCCCGACAAAAGGCCTAGACAAGAGGAAGATTATGCATCCTCTGAACAAGTGTCTATTTCCTCAGGCTCCTCTGAGGACCAAGACTACTCCTTCTCCCCTTATGAAGATTCTGATGCTGAGGATTCCATTCCCTCAGCTTCTCCCCCTGAAGACTACTCCTTTGGGGAAACTTTACACACTATGAGGGAACATTTTCACTGGGAAGGTCAGGACTACTCTGACTCAAAGAAAAGGCTCAGAGAGTTTCTTTTACTCCCCCAGCACAGACCACTTGCCATCCCCTCAGTTTTAGACATTGTGGATGATGTTTACTTAGAATCCAGTTTGAACCCTGATTCTCTGCCTCCTGCTCCGGCCAAACCTGACAGATACTAGAGCGCCTGATTCCCACAAATTTCTTTACAAAAGTCCTGTTGCTGATCCAGAGACTATCTCCCAGGGTCCCAAAGGGGCTATGGCTTCTATGGCAAAACATCCTGTACCCTCTGAAAGGGACTTCAGAGCACTAGACAGGTGGGGGAAAAAGGTTTACACCTCAGCCACTCTAGCTATGAGGGCACTAAATTGCCAGTTTCACATGCTAAAATATCAGCAATTTCTAATGTCTCAGTTAAAACAAAAAATGAGCACACTCCCTCAACAGTCTGGATTGAAAGAAATGCAGGATCTGTTGCATGCAACTGAACAGGTGGGCAAACATACTTTACAATGTGGGTTTGATTCTTTGGAGGCTTCCTGCAGAGCAGCTGTCACTGGGTCTGTTATACGTAGGCATGCTTGGTTAAAGGAACAAACTCTGCCTGATCATGTTAAAGCAAAGCTTCTAGATGCTTCCTTACAGCAGGATGTTCTTTTTGGAGTTAAAGCAGAAGAAGTCTTAAAGAAAATGGAGGATAAGGCAAAATCTATGCAGACAGTCAAAGATTTCCTACAGTTACAGCCCCCTCGCTTCAGCAGAAATTGGCCAACAAAAAATTGGTCCTTTCCAGCTACTGACAGGCCACAGAGGGGTAAATACAGACGTCCAAGAGGCAGAGGACAACCACAAACCCAGTACAAACCTTGACAATGGGGCACTGCAGCACAGAAGGGAGGAGAAGACAGGTCCCAAACTACCAGAAGGCAAACTCAATGACTTGCACCTCATCTGGCCAAGCAACACTCTCTTGGCAGCCCCCTTGGGAGGAAAACTCGCACTTTTTCCAGACAACTGGCACATTGTCACAAAGGACAAATGGGTCCTAGACATAATTTCACGAGGATACAGATTCCATTTTCACACCTTGCCAATGAAAAGAGGTATGCCAAACCTGACACAAAATCAATGGGCAGAGGCACAAAGACAAATTACAGCTCTCATGGACATGAGAGCCATTCAACTGGTACCTACTCGAGAGCAAGGCCAAGGATTTTACTCAAGACTCTTTCTAGTTCCCAGAGAGGACAATGCCTGGAGACCAATTCTGGACCTTTCAATTCTAAACACCTTCTTACAAGTACCCAAATTCAAGATGCTAACACTACAGCAGCTTCTTTCCGTGTTTGGCAAGAAAGCATGGCTAGTAATGTTGGACCTCAAGGAGGCATACCTGCATGTCCCTATCAGACAAAGTTGCAGAAGATACCTCCGTTTCATTACAGGTTCAACTCATTACCAATTCTCTGCACTGCCTTTTGGCTTACCTACTGAGCCCAGGGTCTTCACAAAATGCCTGGCACCAGTAATTGCATACTGCAGACAAAGAGGAATTCAAATATACCCATACCTGGACGACTGTCTCATCCAAGCAGAAAGCAAGGACATCCTCTTACAACATCTGGCTTTTGTAAAACATCTTCTAAGTTGCCTGGGGTACACAGTAAACGAAAAGAAATCAAAACTAGTACCCTCACAAAATATGACATTCCTGGGTGCCAGCTTGAATACAATGGTCCAGAAGGCTTATCTGACGCCAGGCAAACAACTACATCTAACTCAATATTTCAAAACAATGGCAACAAAGACCCAACTACCTGCAAGAAAAATTCTGCAGGCCTTGGGCTTCATGGCATCTTGCATACTACTAATACCATTTGCAAAGCAGCATATGAGGAAATTACTGTGGTACCTAAAAAGCGTATGGTCTCAACACAGCCACAGCTTGGACACAATATCTGTCATTCCCTGCCTACAACAGGAGTTCTGTGGTGGTCAGTGGCATGTCACCTCTGCAAGGGTCAGCCTTTCACTTTGCCCCCAGCCAGGCAAACTATGACAACAGATGCATCGGACTACGCCTGGGGGGCACACATGGCAGGACAGTGCGTTCAAGGCGTATGGACTGCAGATCAAAGGAATCTGCACATCAATCAAAAAGAGATGCTAGCTGTACAGAATGCTCTGACAGCCTTCAAGAATCTATTACATCCAGGACAACGTACAATAAGGACGGACAACACCACAGTAATGTGGTACATAAACAAACAAGGGGGTACACACTCCTACCCTCTATGCAGGCAAGCAATGACCTTGTGGAACACAGCTCTGGCTTACCAAGTTCACTTACAAGCTCAATTCCTGCCAGGACAAAAGAACACATTGGCAGACTACCTCAGCAGAAACATCATGGATCCCCACGAGTGGAAACTGGATCCACAAGTATTGATAACTCAAAAATGGAGCCTTCCAGACATGGACCTGTTTGCCAGTCCTCAAAACTATCAACTAACAAAATTTTGTAGAAGGACACTTCACCATCAAGCTTGGAAAGTGGACGCACTCTCATTCAGCTGGAAAAACCTGACAGTATGCGCCTTCCCTCCATTGCCTCTCGTCACAAAGGTGCTTCTGAAAGTCAGAAAGGAGAGACCACTACTGATGCTCATAGCCTCAGACTGGCCACGCCAGTATTGGTACCCACTATTGAGGAATATGGCCTAGGGCCCACCTTGGATTTTACCACAAACTGCCCATTTGCTCACACAGCAAAACAATCAGATTCTTCACAGTCAGCTAAAAACCTTAAATCTGGCTGCATGGAAAATCACCTAAACATCCAGCCAGCTCCTCTTTCCCAAGCAGTTATGGATGTTATTTTGGAAGCTAGGAGGCCCAGCACCAGGAAGGCCTATTCGGACAAATGGAAAAGGTTTTGTGCTTGGAACCAAACTAAATGCCAAAACACACTTCAGTCTCACCTGCCTCAGATTCTACAGTATTTAAATGAGATGTTGCACAAAGGACTTTCTTTTTCTTCTATTAAAATCCATGCATCAGCGATTTCAGCCCACTAAAACAGGGAACCACCCTTATTTTCGCATCCACTTCTAAGGCAGTTCCTCAGAGGGGCATAAAACATTAGGCCCCCCAGGAGAGCACCTACACCAACTTGGGACCTCAATTTTGTTCTGGAAAAACTTACACTACCTCCCTTTGAACCAGCTTTCTCTGCAGATCTACAGTTCCTATCATGGAAGACTGCCCTGCTGCTAGCAATAACTTCAGCTAGAAGAGTCTCGAGAGCTACAGGCACTAATGGCAGTGGAACCTTTCCTCATTTTCCATCAAGACAGAGTTTCTCTACGAACTAATCCTTCCTTCATGCCTAAGGTGGTTTCCAGTGTGTCTTTAAATCAAACCATTCACTTACCCACCTTCTTCCCAAACCCACAGAACAAAAGAGAAAGACTCATGCATTCCTTGGACATTCACAGGCAACTTCGCTACTACTTGGATAAAACTAAGGCTTTCAGAAAATCTGACCAGCTCTTTGTATCCTATGCTACAGCTTCACAAGGGAAGGCTATATCAAAGCAAACCATTTCCAAATGGATAGGACATTGCATTCGTTTTTGCTGTACCCATTATGGAAAACCAGTTCCTGCTACCATTAGGCCCCATTCTACCAGGGCAACAGCTACATCTACAGCCTTCCTCAGGGGGGTACCAACCAAGGAGATTTTGGAAGCTGCAACTTGGAGTTCAGTACACACCTTTACCAAACACTATCACTTACCACTTTACTCTAAGACTAGGGCTGGCTTCACCACTGCAGTTCTGCAGGGCCTTCTAGCCTCCTCTAACCCTCTATAACTCCTCCACCCATCCTTAGCTTTGGGATTCTACCAAAGTGTGATGACTGCAGCAGGGTAACACTATGAACATAGTACAGTTTTGTATCTACCATAAATGTAGATGTTCGAGTGTACACCCTGCTGCAGTCCAGGTTACCCTCCCTCCATCCCCTCTGATCTAACTGGCTAAATCTCTACAATACCTTCCTGATGTATTTGCTTATAGCTAGAGGGATTTTGTGTTTGTGCAAAAAATTACTTAATTTGGTTCTAATTACTGACCACCTTTATGGGGGCACCTGACATCTGGGGCAAGAAAATCTGAAGAAAATGGCGTTGGATGCATTATATATACCCCTGGCGCACTGACGTCACGGAAGAAGCAACAGCAACCGACGCCGGACCAAGACTTTGGAATTCCGGCCGACTGCTGGACCGCCTGACGACAGGATAACCCAAGTGTGATGACAGCAACAGGGTGTACACTCGAACATCTGCATTTATGGTAGGTACAAAACTGTACTTTTATTTGACAACCTACTTCAAAATACTGGCCACAAAGACCCAGCTATCTGCAAGGAAAATTCTGCAAGCCCTGGGGTTCAGGGCCTCTTGCATTCTACTAATTCCATATGCAAGACTGCGTATGAGGAAACTGCAATGGTATCTAAAAAGCCTATGGAGCCAGCATTCTCAGGACCTGGAATCAATGATTCCCATCATTCCTTGTATAAAGATGGAGTTCCTTTGGTGGACAAAGGCCTGCTTCCACAACAAAGGGCTCCCTTTCACTCTACCCCCTGCCGCCCAAATCCTAACAGACGCATCAGACTATGTATGGGGGGGGGGCTCACTTGGCAGGGCAGTGCATTCAGGGCAAATGGAACCAGAGTCAGATGCACCTGCATATCAACCAAAAAGAAATGTTATCTGTACAGAATTCCCTGACAGCGTTCAAAGACCACATCCTTCCAGGACAATTTTTGGTAGAGACATACAACACCACAGTTATGTGGTACATAAACAAGCAAGGAGGAACCCACTCGTACCCTCTCTGCAGACTAGCCATGGCTCTGTGGAACACAGCCTTGAGCTACCAAGTGCACCTACAAGCTCAATTCTGCCAGGCAAGCTAAAGTCACTGGCAGACGACCTAAGCAGAAATCTCATGGACCCACACAAATGGAAACTGGAAACAAATATTCAACCTCTTGAGGAACAAATGGGGGACTCCAGAGATAGACCTGTTTGCCTCCCCTCAGAACTATCAGTTGGGCAAATTCTGCACAAGGACTCCCCACAGTCAAGCTTGGAAAGTGGATGCCCTGTCCTTTACCTGGGAAAGCCTCTCGGTTTCCCCCTCTGCCTTTCCTCTCAAAGGTTCTGCTAAAGATTACATAGGACAAGCCAAGTACAATACTGATTGCACCAGACTGGCCACGCCAGCAGTGGTACCCCCTCTTGCGCAGTATGATACTTCTGGAGCCATGGCACCTACCTCAGACACCTTCCCTGCTGTCCCAGCAGGCGGGCCAAATTCTGCACCCTCAGCTTCAAACCCTGAATCTTGCAACCTGGATAATTCCTTGAGCTCTCCCATAGCATCCCTCAGTAAGCAGGTGCTAGATGTCATTCTGGAAGCAAGGAGGCCTAGTACTAGAAAATCCTATGCTGAAAAGTGGAAAAGATACTGTTCCTGGAGCCAGACTCAGGGGATGGACACAAACGGTGCCCAGCTTACCTCATATTCTTCAGTCCTTAACAGAAATGCTCCACAAGGGCCTATCCTTCTCGTCAATTAAAATTCATGCCTCTGCCATTTCAGCACATTATAATACTGAACCACCCCTCTTCTCTCACCACCTGCTAAAGCAATTCCACGGAGGGGCCGAAAATTTATGACACCCCCCCGGTGAGCCCCTACTCCAGCCTGGGGCCTCAGCTTTGTATTGGAAAAGCTCACTCTCCCTCCATTTGAACCAGCTGCTACTGCAGAGTTGAAATTCCTTTCTTGGAAAACAGCCTTCCTTCTAGCCATCACTTCAGCAAGAAGAGTGTCTGAATTACAGGCCCTCATGGTAGTGGAGCCCTTCATTATCTTCCATGCAGACAGGGTTTCCCTCAGGACTAATCCTTCCTTTATGACCAAGGTGGTGTCTAGTGTGGCCCTAAATCAGTCCATTCATTTGCCTACCTTTTTCCCGAATCCACAAAACAAAGGAGAACGAATACTGCACTATTTGGACATGCACAGACAACTTAGATTTTATTTGGATAGGACTAAGCCTCTCAGAAAATCTGAACAGCTGCTAGTTGGCTTTGCTGCAGGGGCAGAGGGGAAGTCCATTTCAAAGCAAACCATTTCTAAATGGGCCCATTGCATTCATTTCTGCTATAAGCACCATGGAAAACCTACCCCACAGGGGATAAGATCACATACCACCAGGGCTGCATCTACCTCTACAGCCTTTCTCAGAGGAGTCCCTACCAGGGACATCCTAGAAGCTGCTACCTGGAGCTCTGTACATTCCTTCACCAAGCATTACCACATGCCTATTTTTTCTAAATCCAGATCTGGTTTTGCCACTGCAGTCTTGCAGGGCTTATTAGCTGCCCCTAATGCTCTCTAACTTCCTCCTTCCTTCCTTAGCTTTGGGAATCAAACCAAATGTAATGACTGCAACAGTGAAACACGAAGAACGTAGTACAGTTGTGTACAGTTACCATAAATGTAGATGTTCGAGTGTTTTTACTGTTGCAGTCCTGGTTACCCTCCCCTCCAGCACCCTGACTTCTCTTGGCTCTACCTTTCCTTCTTGTTTTAGTGTATCTAACGTTTCTGGTGTATTTGCTTTTTGATGGAGGTGTACCGTAACACATAATTGCTTTCCATTGTGGGGACTCCTGACATCGGGGGCAAGAAAAACTGATGTAATGGCGTCGGATGCATGTTTTATACCCCTGACGACCTGACGTCATGGAAGAAGAGACGGCATCTGACACAGGAATCCAAGACTGGTATTCAGGCCGGCTGAGTGCTACCAGCAGGCAGCTGTACTTTCTGTGTAGTGCAGCTGACCAGAACACTTTATTTTAACTGGGTGATGAGAAACGACATTTAGTAAGCAGGTGGTGAGGCTTAGATGGTGGTGCATCTGGCAGCTCCTTCATTTTTCAGTTTGACGTGAGGCAGTACAATTTTGTCATGACTTTTTTTCTGTGAAGTTTGGATGCACATTGGCATCCCTTACTGCGGACTAGCTGTTAACACTTTTCTATTTGTGTTTGTGATGATAAAGCAGATTGCCTGTGGTTTCCTTAGATAATCACTTGCTTTAGCATAACTAGTCCCAACCTGACTCCCTGTTCAGATTTGAATGATTCCGTATTGATACTCCTGATAGTTTGAAAAGCAAACTGTAATCCAGACAAAGAGCAGTGAATTGCAAAAGTAAACCTGTTAACTCTGCACCCCTTCACCCACCACTAATGCATGCTAACTCTGAGAAAGTGTATACTTTCTGCGATTGCAGTATCAGACTTGGTTTGTTTCCCCACACATTTCACTTTTAGTTTACACTTGTGTGGATTGCATTTATGGTCCTTAGAATTTAAACAGACTGTACCTGTCTCTTCTCTCCTTTTTTAGGCATTCAATCTTCCATTCTTTGATCAGTTCTTTGATGACTTGCAAGTCAATTGTTGTGACACTGCAGTTAGATGCCTTACTGCTGCAGCAGTGTTGCAGTCCCTTTCTAGTTTCTGTTCCCCTTTCTGCATCTGTTTCCATATAGTCTTAGCATGATATTGTTTTTATTGTCTCTATCTCTCTTTGGGTAACATTAAAATTTCCATATGCCATTTACCCCATTGCTGAAGTTGATACACAACTGTGCCTCGAAACAGGATTCTACTATTGAGTAATTGCTGTGCTGTCTGGAGAAGTGCTTATTGTTGGTTCAAAGACAGATGTCAAATTTCACATTAGTTAAGCTAGACAGTTACCCAGATAGAACAGTTGTATGTACAGAAGGGGATGGCGTGTGTGGATTTATAGTAGTAGGATATATGAATGTAGAAGAGGGCATGATGGATTCCAAAATGCATAATTTCTAGCTTACAGGACAGTCAGACTGCAACCCTTGTGAGCTAACAGCAGTGCAGAAAAACAGGAGCAAGGAGTGCGATTCGAATGCCCAGTGAAGCAAATCAGATGGTGGCTTAGAAGCCACGTAAAAGGGACTTAAAAGCACACAAGAGAAAGCATTTGTTCACAGAAAGAGACAGTGTGATAAAACAGAAGAATGTAGGCCATGACATACTGGGAAATTAGTGACAACATACAGAAAGGAAACCTGAGCATCTAATGGTATTGATGGGTCTTGCTCCAAGTGGGAGGGGGGGGTATCAGGCTAGATGAGCCAATATGTTGCCATCAGAATGGGAGTGACAGAGTCAAAGGGTTTACAACGATCAATAGAGGCATGATGCTAAATGATGACTCATAAGCAAGACTAAGTCATTACTTTGTATTATATACTGTATGTAGACGCTTTCAAATGCAGTATGCAGAGCCGAGCAGTAATGAATCCCACCCTTCAGGTCATGTGTATGTGAAATATATTGTTACGTAAGCCTGGGCATTGTGGGTTACCTTCTAGTCTTTAACCAGTTATATACTCTAGCATTGTGGCACGTGATAAACAACCAGAGTAATCTGTATATTTCAATGTCAGTATGATATCTTATTCTCTTACTCACATATCCTGGCACCAGTGTTAATGCTGCATTACATTACTAGACTTTTTTTTTCAACTGGAGTTATTTTAGATGTTTGTGTCATCAATTTTACTTCTCTGCTTTTAGTCTGTGTTGGCTATATAACGTTAAAACATTTGTAAAATTTGAAAACCAAGTGCATAATTTATAGTGTCAATAAGTATGTGTTCTTGCCTCCTCTGTCCGGGTTGTGGCTGAAAAAGGTCTTTGCACCTGTCCACTTACCCCATTAACAAACTACAAAAAAATAAAGTAGGATATTGTTAAAATGTATACCAGCGTTTGAATTTGAAGCAGCCGTTGCTAGTTTGGACAGTGTTGCATTTAAGTGGGGCTGTCTGTCTCCTGATTTTCTTAAATCTTTCTGCACTTGTGATCTACAAACTGGCAAAGCCATTAAGCATGTTTATACTGTTTACTGTGAACTTGTATAAAGTGTAATGTTAAGTTGTCAACCTCGCCTTCATTCTTGCTGGATGGGTTGGGAGCCGATCCTCGGCTCCGACCCGGCCAATACTAAAGCTCGAGA
Source organism: Protopterus annectens (assembly GCF_019279795.1). NCBI lineage: Eukaryota > Metazoa > Chordata > Ceratodontiformes > Protopteridae > Protopterus > Protopterus annectens. Next base: position 1,349,304,379 of record NC_056746.1, on the reverse strand, counting down.
GCTAATTCCACCGGCTCGAGGCTCCCCTATATCCCACAATGCTAGGCGGTAACTACCCAGATCTCGTTTGCCACTATAGCTGACTAGGTGCTTTTCTACCAGCTCAGGCAGGTGAGTTAGAATTTTTACATATTAGGTATTTCTTAACCCCTTTTTGTCTCACACCATAACCTTTTAGTTTATTTAAATAGTTAGATTAATCGACCCCTGTTTTTTCGGGTCTATATTCCCTTCCTTTCTTCCCTTATCTTATAGGCCTTCGGCCCCTCCCTTCCCCCAGTCCTTTAGTGTGACTGAATTAGTTGTTTTTCAGTTAAGGGCTTGTGTGTGTGTGTGTGTGTATATTTGTGGCTTGTTAGCCTTAATAATTTAATAATTTTAATAATTTTTTCAGTAGAGGGTGTGTCTGTACTGTGTTTGTGTTGTTGTCAGGCACTTCTTTACGATGTCAAAAGACTCTAAGGTCTCAGGCTTCAAGAAGTGTGACTCGTGCTGTCAGAAAATATCTCTGACAGACGGTCACACTTCTTGTGTGTATTGCCTGGGACCTTTGCACCTGCAGGACTCTTGTGCTGTTTGTCATGGTTTTAGCCATAGAGTCCTGCAGGAACGAAAGAACAAATTAATCTTGTGGGGCTTATTAAAGCCTGAAGGCCCCCCGACTCAGTCTGTGTCGGGGAAGCCTTCTAAAACTTCCAAACAGTCGGCTACGGTTTCAGAGTCGACTTCTGGAAAGACTGAGTCGGCTTCGACATCGGCTCCGGGTGGAGCCGATGTTTCCAAGCCTCATACTGTTCGGCTCCGGCTGGAGCTGAGGCTGATAAAACTCCGTTGGCTCCGATACTCTTATCGGAGCCACAGTCTAGGAAGAGGTCCAGATCCCCCTCTGTCGGCTCTGTGCATTCGGCGCCAGGATCCCCTCTTCTTTCTGAATGGAGCCATAAAACTCATTCCTCAAGGTCTTCCAGGTTATCTGACCACGATTTGCAAAGGGTAGTGAGTAGACTTCTCAAGTCCGAGGCACTGGCCCAAATGCTGCATAGCCCGACTCACCAGTCAGTGGCTATTTCCGTTCCCCAATACATTCCTCCTCCAACTCCTTTGAGTTCGGAGCCAGGGTTTGTCGGAGCCATGACTGTCGGTGCGTCGGATCCGATACCTTCCCTTTCGGCTCCGTCGTCTGCTCCGATCTCCTCCTTGGAGGGATCTCGGCGCCGAGCTTCCCTCGTCTGCTCCGAGGGGGCGAGTGGCATCGGACCCTTGTCCGACCCCGCTCTCCCTCTCGGGGCTTCGGTGCTGGTGAGTTCGGCTCCGACATCGGCTTCGGAGCCATCCCTGTCGGTGCCGGGAGAGGTCCTTGTCTCTTCGGAGCGGGGGCCTCTGGCCTTGCCTGACAGGGGTGCCTTCGAGGTCATGCGGAGCGTGCTAGATCCAGGTTCTGCCCCACAGTCAGCTCCTTCAGCCCCCCCCCCCCCATCTACAGTGCCTGCGGTGATTTCTACTCACCCCCTTGTCTTAGACCGCAGAGAGCCAACTCCTCAAGTTTCCCCATTGGGAATTTCCTCCTCTTCCGAGGCCTCTCCTGACCTGTTAGGAGATCCCCCAAGGAAGAGGCAGTGCAAGAGGAAGCACATTGACTCCCCTGAGTCCATCACCTCTGACACTGACTTAGAGGAATCCGAAGGTTCCCCTCATTCCCCCTCTGAGGATGTCTCCTTTGTTGACATCCTTGAGATCCTGAAACAGAGGGGGAACTGGCCAGCCCTTAACCCTTCGGAGGATGAGTCAGTGTATCTTGAGGCGTTTGGCTCTCGCCCTTCTACCTCCTGGGTGTCCCCTCCCTTTGACCCCCTTATGGAAGTGGTGGCAAGGAAGGCTTGGACGGCTCCTGATTCAGTGGAACCCACCCCGAGGCGACCATCTAAATTTATTACTGCCCCTAGAGATAAAGATTTTTTTATCCAAAGGTGTCCCTGTTGATGCCATGGTGGTGGCTGCGGCCACTAAGAAGGAGTTAGCTGATCCTTCGGTTCCTGTCCATCCTCCTAATAAGGAATCTAGGACCATGGACAGGTACGGCAAGCGGATGTTCTCATCAGCGACCTTTTCAATGCGTTCGCTGAATTACTTATGCCACTTCACTCGTCTCCAGAGAGATTTACTCAAGGATATGGGTGAACTGATAAAGGATCCTACAGCTGAGGGGTTCAAAGACACAATGAACTCCCAGTTGGCAACCCTGAATTCCATCGTTAACTCCTCCATGCGGCTGGTATCATATGCTGCAGATGGGGCGAGTAGAGCCACAGGCACAGGTGTTGCCTTACGATGTCACGCCTGGATGCGGCTATGTAACTTTGCGGACCCTTTCAAGGCGTCCTTCACCAATTCTCCCTTTGATGGATCATCCTTGTTTGGTCCACAGGTGAAGGATACATTGACCAGGTGCGAGGTAGAAGGTAAGACTCTCTCTGCCGTAGGAGTCCGTTTTTCTACCCCTTCTAGACCCTATCCCAAAGGTCAGAAGGAGGGAAAGATGTGGTTCCATAAACAATCCCAGGAGTCTCATCTGGCGACAAGGCCGATTCCCTCTCGAGACAGAGGGGAATAATAATAGACGCCCTAGAGGCAGAGGAGGTCCGCAAAACCAGGGTAGCAGAGAAATGTTCTCTGACAAACCCTTTCAGCATCCCTGAGGGGCTGCCCGGCTGTCCACCTTCGGAGACAGTCAGGGGAAGGTTATCCCTGTACCCAAAAGCCTGGCTTTCCCTTACTCAAGACAAATGGGTACAGTCGATCATATCCGAGGTTTACAAAATTCCCTTTGTTCACATCCCATCCCAACCCAAAAGATCCCTTCCAGACGTTCCACCTGGTCTAAGGGAACAAGCAGCGTTGGAAATTTCAAAGCTGCTATCAAAAAGAGCTATCCAATCAGTCCCAGCAGACCAGCAAGGATCCGGAATCTACTCCAAATTCTTTTTGGTACCAAAAAAAACAGGGGACTGGAGACCCATACTGGATCTCAGCTACTTAAACAAGTATGTCAGGAAAACAAAATTCTGGATGGTCACGCTACAGTCCATTCTACCCTTCTTGGGTCAGGACAATTGGATGTGCTCGATAGATCTTCAGGATGCGTACTACCACATCAAGATGAACAGACGCTCCAGGAGATATCTCCGCTTCAGGCTGGGAGCCAGTCACTACCAGTTCAGGGCCCTGCCCTTTGGTCTCACTACAGCCCCCCGTGTGTTTACCAAATGCATGGCAGTGGTCGCGGCTCACTTGAGACGTCAAGGATTCCAGGTGTTTCCATATTTAGACGACTGGCTCCTTACCGCCACCACCAGACATCAGCTTCTTCTATCCAGGGACTTCACCATCCAATCTTGCCAAGCTCTAGGCATTTCAATAAATTTAGAAAAATCTGCCTTGTCGCCTTGTCAATCTATTACCTTTATAGGCGCCACCTTAGACACACTCAATCTTTCAGCCGGACTCACAGAGCAGAGAGTGTCAGACATTCGGAACCAAGTTGCCCTACTCTTACAATGCAACAAAGTCAAAGCCAGACTAGTTTTGAAGGTGTTAGGACTCATGGCAGCAGCTATTCCCCTTCTCCCCTTAGCTCGCTTTCACATGAGGATCCTCCAATGGATGCTGTTTACTCAATGGTCCTTTCAACAGCTCCTGATGTCCCATACCATATTGATAACTCAATCCTGCAAGAATCAACTGTCTTGGTGGATCACATCACCTCAACTTCTCCGAGGAAGACCCTTCACTCCCCAGTCGCCACGTTGACAACAGACGCCTCCCTGATCGGGTGGGGGGGGCATTATCAGGGCAGGACAGTCCAAGGCACGTGGCAACCTTTCGAGTGCCACTTGCACATAAACGTCTTAGAGATGAGAGCAGTGCTTTTAGCGTTGCAAGCCCTTCACGACTCTCTTCCCACTGGGACTATTGCAATTCAAACGGACAACATGTCCATAGTGTGGTACATCAACAAACAAGGCGGAACCAGGTCATACACTTTATGTCGAGAGGCACTCAGACTTTGGCAATGGGCGATCTCTTCTCAGCGTTTTCTGATAGCAACGCACATTCCCGGGAAATCCAACGTTATTGCAGACAAATTGAGCAGAGCAATTCTCATGCCCCACGAGTGGTCTCTAAAGAAATCAGTCCTAGAAGAAATATTCCTAAGATGGGGCCAGCCTTGCTGCGATCTTTTTGCTACTCCCCAAAACAGCAAGTGTCACGACTTCTTCACTCTCTTCCCGTTACCAGGCCATCCCAACAGAGATGCTCTAGTCCACGATTGGCCCCGGGGACTTCCATATGCCTTTCCCCCCTTTCCACTGATATCTCAACTAATTCAGAAAGCCATTGCCTTGAGAGTGACAATGATCCTCATTGCCCCTTACTGGCCTCGACAGATATGGTTTCCCTTTCTTCATTGTTACCTTTTGGAGCAGCCTTGGCATCTGGACCCAGTACCAGATCTGATAACCCACCAATCAGGTCAGCTGCACCAATCTCTGCCTTCTCTAAACCTCACAGCATGGTTTCTCCGATTCCAACCTTAGCCAGGCTTCCCTCAATATCTCGCTCGGTCCGAAATATCTTGATAGCCTCTCATAAATCTTCTACCAGGAAAATTTATAGTAGCAAATGGAAACGCTTCTCTTTTTGGGCAACATCAAAAAACATAGATC
>NC_056746.1:1349082155-1349294655 GCF_019279795.1 Protopterus annectens | reverse complement strand
CCCTGCAGAGTTGGTTCTCCCTTGTAGTGGAATTGGCCAGGGGTAATAACTACAAGTTTCCTTGCACTCTGGATCTTCTCATGCAGTATGACGGGTGACTGGTGCACCACATCTTTGAGCACTTACTACCGATAGCCTGGATGATACTAACTTGATCCCATTTAGGCACTTGTTCCATGAGGATGTGCAACAGCTTTTGAAGGAGGCAAGAAAACCTGCAACTAGAAGATCTTGCGTTTACAAGTTGAAGAGGTTTTCTAGTTGGTGCCAAACTGATATGAAAGGGCTTGGTATGGTGCATACCCCTCTGGTTTTGAAATGTGTGTGAGCTACTCAGTGATGGCTTGTCTTTTGCATCTGTCAAAGTGCTTCTTGCAGCCATCTCAGCTTCTCTGCCCATGAATCCCTCTCTTTTGTCTCTCTGTGGTTACAGTTTGTTGGAGTGATGAAGTTGAGTACCCCTCAAAAGCAAATTCCTCCTCTTTGGATTATCAATTTTTGTATTAAAAAATTGAACTTGTCTCCTTTTGAGCCTGCCTTTCAGGCTGATTTGATGTTCATCACTTGGAAAACTGTTTTGCTTATTGCTCTGACATCTGCAAGGTGAGTGAGCTGCAAGCTCTAATGGTGGGCCAGTCTTATCTGATTTTCCTCGTGGAAAGGTTTGATCTAATATAGTCATATTCATTCATTCTTCAACGAATGGCTTCGCTTTCAAGCTTTGGATCCAACTCTACCACCTTTTATAGATTCTGGGATCCGACTCTTGAGCTTCTCCCTATCTGTAATGTCCCTGACCACTGCAATACCTCAGATCTCATTTGCAGCTCTTCAAGATAGGTCTGGATTGGCAGTTGCTCTAGCTCCTTGTGGGTTATAGTGACTGAACAGGTAATTATTTTTTCTGTAGACCTTTCTGTGTAATTTTTTTTTACTCTTTCTTATATTTAGTAAGCCCTCTTACCCTCAACAACTTTCCTTACTGAGCTTTTTTGGTATTTCGGTACTACCATTGTTGGTAGTCTGCCCCCCCACCTTACCCTGTGTAATTTCTTACTGTACCATTGTTGATGGTCCGCTCCCCCCCCCCTTTACCCTGTGTAATTTCTTACTGTACCATTGCTGGTAGTCTGCCCCCCCCCAACCTGTGTAATTTCTTACTTTACTAGCAGACACCGGGTGCAAGGGCCTCAGGACATATTCCCTCAGGAATCCCCTTTTACGTTGTCTTCCCCAGCTTCTCCCACTGAGGAGGTCCACCCGAAAAGTTAGTGTAAGAGGAAGCACATGGACTCCACAGAGGAGTCTCTCACCGAAGACACAGATTTCGATGGGGGGAAAGATCCTTTCGGTCACCCTCTGAAGTATCATTTGGCGATATCCATGAAATCCTAAAACAGAGAGGTGACTGGCAGCAGTCTAATCCGACCCCAGAGGAATCTGTGTTCCTGCAGGCCTTTCGCACTCGGCCCCCTACCTCCTGGGTTACTCCACCTGCCGATGAACTTGTCAAGTTCATCATGCAGCATGCTTGGAAGCCCCCTGATACTGTTGAAGCTATTATCTGGATGCCAGATAAGATCCTGTCCCCTCCTGCTTCAGATCCCCATTGGTCCAAAGGTCTTCCTGTAGATGCTTTGGTGGTGGCAGCCGCAACAAAAAAGGATTTGGCAGAAGAAGAAAGTCAGACTGTCCATCCGCCTAACAGAGTCCCTGGCCCTGGACAGAATAGGGAAGCGCACTTTTGCTTCAGCGACCTTTGCTATCGGGTCCCTGAATTATATGGCACATTTTACCAGGCTTCAAAGGGATCTGATTTCTGAGCTCTCTGAAATCTTGGCTGGTGCAGTGAATGATGAGGTCTGTGACAGTGACCTGTCAGCTGGCCACCATTGAGTCTATATCTAACTCCTCTATGCGATTGATATCTCACGCATCAGGAGGAGCAGCTAGAGCGGCGGGTTCAGCTGTGGTCTTGAGACGACACGCCTGGATGCGCTTGTGCAACTTTGCGAAACCTTTTAAGTCTTCATTTCTTAATGCCCCCATTGAGCCCTCCTCGTTGTTTGGTCCCAAAGTTAAAAGCACACTGGCCAGATGTGAACAAGACGGTAAGACCCTTTCTGCTGTAGGTGTCTGTTATTCTTCCCCTCAACGTGCTTTCTCCAGAAACCAAAAGAGTGGGAAGATATGGTTCAAGAAATCTCAGGGTCCTTTCAGTGACACACAGGCCGAGTTCTCCCCCAGAGGCAGAAAGGGAAACTATCAGGGAAGACTCTCCTTTCGGGGCAGAGGGGAACCGTGTAACCAGGATTCCAGGGATTCTTTCCCTGGTCAGTCCTACCAGCGCTCCTAAAGAGCGGCCCAACTCCTTTCCTCTGGAGGTGGTTGGGGGACATTTCTCCTTGTACCCTTCTGCCTGGCTAACCATCACCACCGATTCTTGGGTACAAAGGATCATAACCAGAGGTTATCATATCCCCTTCGATCTTTGTCCTGTCCCTTCAAAAAAATTCCCGACGTTCCACCTTGTCAAAGGGAAGAAGCAGCACTAGCGATGGAAAAGCTGCTAAGAAAGAGAGTCATCCAAATAGTCCCTCCAGACCAGATAGGATCCGGATTCTACTTGATACTATTTTTGGTGCCAAAGAAATCCAGGGACTGCAGACCAATTTTGGATCTCAATGTATTGAACAAATTTGTGAGTACAAAAATTCTGGATGGTCACTATACAGTCTGTCCTCTCACTTTTGGAAAGACTGTTGGATGTGCTCTATAGATCTTCAAGATGCGTGCTACCACATAAAGGTGGACAGGCCATCAAGAAGATTTCTGCACTTCCGTGCAGGAGCCAGTCACTACCAGTTCAGAGTACTACCCTTCGGACTCTCTACAGCCCCCAGAGTGTTCACAAAGTGCATGGCAGTTGTCACAGCTCACTTGCAACTTTAAGGATTCCAGGTGTTTCCATACCTAGACGACTGGCTCGTTTCCGCCCCCACCAGACATCTACTGGAAAAAGCCCTGGCATACTCTCTCCTCGCTGCTCAAAGGCTAGGCATAACCATAAACTGGCAGAAATCCAATCTCACCCCATCTCAGTCGACATAATTCATAGGGGTTATCTTGGACACAAAAAACTGCAGAGCTGCTATTCCAGAGCACAGAATTGTAAGGATAAAGCAACAACTAATTTCAATCCATTCAAAGGAAAAATCCACGGCTTACTCGGTTCTACAGCTGTTGGGTTCCATGTCAGCCTCCATCACCATTGTTCCCCTGGCCAGGTTTCACATGAGGCTTCTACAATGGCTACTGCTCACCCAATGGTATCCTTTTCAGCATCCTCTTTCAGCCATGATTCGAGTAACACACAGGTGCAAACAGGATTTAAATTGGTGGATGACACAATCTCTCTCAATGGTCTCGCCCCTTTCCCCCCCAGCAACCCAAGGCCATAGTGACCACAGACGCCTCCCTGATGGGGTGGGGGGGTTATGTCATGAACAGACAGTCCAAGGCACGTGGTCCCAACCGGAGGCCCATCTGCATATAAATGTTCTAGAGCTGAGGGCGGTGCTTCTGGCGTTGCAAGCATTCCATGCCCTGCTGTTGTCTGGGACAATTGTGATTCAATCAGACAACATGGCGGTGCTCTGGTACATCAGCAAGCAAGGTGGAACCAAATCTTACTCCCTTTATTGAGGGGCCATGAGGATATGGCAATGGGCGATGGCTACCAACCGTTTTCTTCTAGCAATGCACATTCCCGGGAGTTCCAACGTGATAGCAGACAGACTCAGCATGTGTATTCTGCAGCCTCATGAGTTGTCCCTGAATCCCTTGATAGCAGCGGAGATCTTCCACCGCTGGGGCAGTCCTTGCTGCGACCTCTTTGCATCCTCAGCCAACTACAAATGCAGCAACTACTTCGCCCTGATTCCCCCTCCGGGACAGTCACCCAGGGACGCTCTAGTCCACGATTGGCCCTCGGGTCTTCTCTACACATTTCCGCCCTTTCCTCCCATTCCCCAGTTTCTGAAGAAAGCCCGGCGGTTGAAGAGCAAGGTAATCCTCATAGCACCATATTGGCCACGACAGATTTGGTTCCCATTCCTTTGGCCTCACCTACTAGATCGACCATAGATCCTCCATCCAATCCCGGAGTTGATCTCACACCCACAGAACCTGATTCATCCCAACCTGAACAGCTTGAAGCTAACGGCTTGGCTACTCGAATTCCCTTGATTGCCAGACAGAATGATCTTTCTTTACCAGTACGTGATATTCTCATTGCGTCTCATAAGTCCTCCACTAGAATTACTTATCTGAGCAAGTGGAAAAGATTTACCTGTTGGCTGAAAGATAAACAAGTAGAGCCCTTTTCAGCACCAGTGTCTATAATACTAGACTATCTGGCCGACCTGTTTCAGTCGGGTCTATCGGCCTCTACCATTAGAGTTCATTTGGCTGCAATTTCTAATTTTCATGAGGGTGTCCAAGATTCCTCTCATGTCCCATAAATTGTGCAAGACCTTCATAAAAGGTGCAAATCATATGAAGCCACCTTTTAGAGTACCTATTTAACCATGGGATTTATCATTAGTTCTACAAGCTCTGACAGTGGCACCTTTTGAACCAGCCTCCTCTTGCGACCTCAAGTATTTGTCATGGAAAAACTTGTTTTTGTTTGCTATTACTTCTGCCAGATGTATTTCTGAACTTCAAGTTTTATGTATCAAGAGTCCATACTTGATTTTTCATAGAGATAGTATCTCTGAGAACTAATCCGTCATTTCTGTCTAAAGTGATCTCTGAAATGTCCATTAATCAAGCCATTGAATTGCCAGTTTTCTTTCCCAACCATCAAACAGAGGAGAGTATTGCCTACATACCCTTGATATACACAGGCAAATCCGTTTTTACTTAAACAGGACTAAACCCTTTCGTAAATCTGACCAGTTATTTTTGACCTTTTCTGGACCTAGATTAGGATCAGCTGTTGCTAAGGTCACATTAGCTAGATGGTTGAAGTACTGTGTGACCTTTATTTACACACAACGTAATATCTCGTCGCCTACTGCCATGAAAGCTCATTCAACAAGGTCGGTGGCAACTTCTGCTGCCTTCTGTGCCAGAGCTTCTTTACATGACATCTGTGCAGCTGCAACTTGGGCTACACCTCATGCCTTCATCAGTCATTACAAATTGGATTTGGCCTCCAGGGGAAGAGCATCTTTCGGTTCTATGGTGCTCAGGAATGTCCTTCCATGAGAGCCTCCCAGGAATAGAGGTAGCTGGGGACTCTGTCCCATACGTAAGGAATGAATTTGGATCAACAATATCAGATAAAGAAGTTATGTCGTACCATAACGTTCCATTTGTATTGTTGATCCTCGTTCAATCATTACGACCCTCCCTACTTTCCCCTCCTGTGGTTTCAAGTGGATCTCACCATCCAGTTCTCTTAGGTTATTTGACCAGAGGTAGCCTCTACCTTTTAACTTGCAAACTCAGTCTGAGGTAACAGTGATAGGGGAATTGTGGGTAAGAGTTTAGCTCGAGAGTTTGAAGCTGACACGAGCTTGAAAAATGGCTGGCTCGGTTCCAGGCTTGGAACCTATACCCATACGTAATGACTGAACGAGGATCAACAATACAGATGGAACGTTATGGTAAGACATAAGTTCTGTTTCCTGCTGATACTGATCAGGGATGTCTTCCCTTCTTGGGATTTTACTCTTTTCTGTACTAGTTTCCTCCTTCTATTGTATATCTTGTTTATGGCAGGGGTCCACCAGACTTGTTTCCTTTTCTTGGAGGAGTGAGTCTTGGTTTTGTTTGGGATAGCCCAATCCATGCATTTTTGTAGGTGTCCATAGAGTGCATTAGTAAAGGATTGTGCAGCTTGGACAGCGTTATCTTTTAGCATGGGGGCTTTGAAACTTCCCACCTCGGTCTTAAGTAACGTGAAGTTTGCTTTTGAAAAGTTTTTCACGGTGGTTTCTTTGACCGGGGATGGTGGCAGAATGTGGATATCCTGAGTGAATAGTTTATGGTCAGATCTAACCAGTGAGGGGGTTGACCTCCGGTGTGAAACACTGGTCACCCATGTTGGTGATGACCAGGTCCAATATGTTGTCACCTCTGGTAGGGATGTTGGCCAGTTGATCCAGGGCATTTGAGTGTATAAATTCTAGGAAATGTTGGGCTAAGGAGTTTGTACTTGAGTAGTTCTCCCAGTTAATGTTTGGGTAATTGAAATCACCCAATATCAGAGTGTTTGGTAGGACCTTTATGTTTCTAGGAATGCGTAGTGGGGTTTCTGGACATGGTGGGTGATCTGTAGCATGCTATAATTTGAATAGCAGTTTTGCCCTTTGTTAGTTACACGTGTATGATCTCTGAAGCATCGTGCTGTGCCACTAACCTGGAGGTGTGGGTATCATTGATGAATATGGCTACTCCCCTATCTTTTATTTCGGTCCAGGTTTTGTAGCCAAAATGTATTGTATGAGTTGTAGCCTGGTAGTGCTGGGGTGCTCTCTGGAGCCTTAAACCAGGTTTCTGTTACTGCACATATATTGATTTTCTCCATACTGAGGAGTGCCTTGAGTGCATGCATTTTGAGGTTTAGACTTTTGGCATTGAGTAGCATTACCCTCAGTTTTTTGTTATTTGTGCTATTTACGGCGGTGGGTTTGTCTTTTGAGCCTTGCCTAAAAAAGGCACTATGGGGGTGGGAAGAGCCTTGGCCAGTATTCAAAAGCCTAAGGGTGACAGGTGCAAGCCATCTCTAGCGAAGCAGCATGGCTTGTCGAGCATGTCATCCCGGGCTGACAGACACTGGATCTCCTTTGAATGACACCAGAAGCTTAGCTAATTGTTGAAATTGATAATTTTGTCTCTATACCGTGGTTTCATTCTTGGTGAGGGCAGGATGCTACTCAGGGTCAGGGTCATACCGGCCTAGGCTACGTGATCAGAGAGCTCCTCCATGTCTCTCTTCATGTAGTCCAGGGAGGTATGGCTCAGGTCATTCACACCAACATGAACAATGACAGAGTCATATTTGTACTTGTTCTGGAGTGATCTGAGTGCTTGTGTTATGTGGCTGATCCTAACATCCGACAGGCAGCTAACAGTAACCTTCTCCTTGTTCAGCCTAGTGAGTGGGACGTCAGTGTGCCTGACTATAGAGTCACCTCTTACTAGTGTGTTGGGTATGTTATTTTGCCTTAAGGGCTGTGATTGCATGGTGCACTGGTTTTGTGAAGTATGTGTTTCATGGTTTGTGTTGGGGGGTGGAGGTTGCTTGGATGTCTGCTTTGGAGGTTTCTTTTGCTTTTGCAGATTTTTATTTAGAGCCTCCGAGTATGTTTTTGTGTATTTGTGTTTGGCTGTATAATTGCATCTCTCGCATATATTAGTGTTTGGTGGAAGGAGGAGAGTGTTGTCTGTGTACAGGAGGCAATTGTAGCATTGCCTCAAAATGCCCAGATTCACCAGTTAGACCAGAGAGTACACCTGAAACTGCCCTTTGGACATGCTTTGATAGGTACAGTGAATTGTTTTACTGACTGGCTGGTAGGGTTGAATAGAGAGAGCCTTATCCTTCTCTACAGTATTGGGGGGTCTAGTGCTAAGGTTTATTAGAGCTTGCTATGAGTTTTGAGCAAGTGCCGGGATGAGAAGTGAATGGTTTGAGTGCTTAAGTTGAAAGTTTTCTAGCTCCAAGGGAAAAATTGAAGAGTTGACTTTGTGGAGCCGGGAATAGTTATACCCTAGCTAACCGGCGCTGCCCGTCGGGCAAAACCATACTAATGCGGTTTTTATAGCAGGGAAATTAAACGGAATGAAATTGGCCCAAAATGGCCAATAAACTACTAATTTCTGGGTTGAAACCACTCCTCCAGGGACAGATAGGCTGCTCAAAGCTCCCCTGTCTCACAGGTGAACTGAGAAACTTCCTTCTATCCAAGTAAGGTATGGGCAAACACAGAAACTTAACACAGCCCTAAATTCAGCACTAACCTGAAAATTGGACTATACTAGCTTAGAAAGGTGGGAAAAGAAGTATATATTTTTTCAGAAAATAAAGCAGATACAATCAAAAAAGCACTTTAAATGCACAGAAATGGCTATCACACTTGAGTGTGTAGCCTACAACAGTTAAACAGGTAATTTAAACACAAAAACAACTTTGTTAAAGGCAGGCAGTAAAATAAGTACAATATGTAGCTGAAACAAGCCTTTTAAATCACAGAAACTCTAGAAAATTGGCGTTTAGGCGATGAATTTTAAAAATTGTATAGTATCTTGTATCCTAGATATCACAAACTGCAATAATGGCTTTAAATATTTCCTTAAAAATGCAGACAAAGGTTCAGTGAGACTGCCCTTGCCCGAAACTATGGGTCTACCTGAATGTTTATGCAAATCTTTATGTATTTTCGGTAGTAAATATCAATATTAGCATTGTTGATCAGATACTATTAGATGAGGAGCAACCAATTTGTTAATAATGCCCTCCTCCAAGGCTAACCTTACAAAACTATCAATTTCTTTCTTGAAAAGTATAGCAGGATCTAAGGGAATTTCCATGTAAAATATACAATCAGACATACGTCTATGAGCTTCTGCCTGATATGATGACCATTCCATAACAACAATAGCCCCTCCTTTATTTGCCGGTAAAATAACTAAATCTTTATTATTTGCTCAATAGAAGAGAAGTTGTATTGTAATATCTTGGATTCACATGTCCTAAAATGTAGATTTTTGGGAACACAATCTTGAAAAATAGATACATATTTGTTCATATGGGGCATAAAAGAAGATTTGTGAATTTTGAAATCAGTAGATCCTTAAGAGAAGGAATCCCCACCAAAATGTAATCTAAGATTAAGTAAATGACAAAAAGAAATAACATCATTAGCTAAGACATCTTCGGGAACAAAAAAGCCAGGCAAAAAATTGAGACCTTTGTTTAGGAATTGTATTTCTACATCGGGCAGTTGTCAGTAACTCCAACAGAGTGTATATACCGCTTTGTTTATACTTCCTTCCGCCCCTGCATTTTCTGGCCCTAAAGGGTTACTTGTATGTTTCTTTGCAGCTGGTGAGCCCTGCCCTGTGTGTGGTCATTCTCCGTATCAGTGATGGAGGAGGACTTATCCCCCAATGTCTCACTGGCACTGCCCTTAGTTTTTTGTTTTCAAAATAGACTGTGTTTCTTTCTTTTTTGAGATAAATGTGAAAAGTCCTGATTGGTAAGTTTAACATTTTCTTTGATAACCAAAGGCTTACCCCTACTATAATCACCCACATCCCCGTTAAACTGTTGGATCTTCTTATCCTTTAGTTGTTTTTCTAAAGTAATAGGCTCCTTAGTAAGTTTGTGAAAACAGGAGGCATAGAAGGGTTTGCCATCATAAATCTTAATCTCATCACAAATGGACTTTACTTCTGATATAGATTTCACAGTCATGCATTCATAAAATGAAATCAGAATTTCCACAAAACTCATTGAGGCATTTTTTTGTGCCTTAGTCCATTCTTGTAACAGTCATCATCAGTGTTACTAACCAAAGGTTGGATATGAATTCTGAGCCCTCTCGGTGTAATGCCTTTGGTTTTGTAAGCTTTGAAAAGCTTAAGGTGCCACACATTAGTCCTGAGTCCTTGTTTGTCCCAACAGTAAAGGACTCTCTCTCTCACAGTGAACAAGATGCAAAGACCTTTGTCTGCCATTGGAATCAATGGGGGTTGGTGACTTCAAATCAAAGGGGGAGGGGGCTGCAGGAGATAGCTGGATGGATTGGGACAACTAGAAAGGGGCAGAGCTATGTTACAGTGGGTTCAACACTGACCATGATTACCAGTTTACATAAAATGAGTGCTCAGTCGCCCCTGCACATGCTGAATATTGTACCAACCAGTACTAGACTTGCGCACAATTAATGAGGCTCTTAGGTTCTGCTCTAACACCTCTAAACAGTGAACGTGGTTGGTCATTGACTGCATGAAATTATTATGACTACACAGGATGTAGTAAACATACACCGTACTGCTACACATGATGTAGTAAACATACACCGTACTGTATGAAGTCATCTGTATTTTGTACAATGCCAAATGAAAGGTAAGGAGATCTCACTGTACTATCTTAATTCAAGGTCACTGCAGTGCCTAATGTGGCAGTAATTCTGACAGAGACAGTAACATTATCTCAAAGTCCGGGCAATTTGCTTATGGTAGAGCACATTGTTACATATGTATAGGTTCATAGGTGTGCACTAGGCCAGTGGCCCTGGAGCCTTTACAAGCCTAGCCCGTAGAAGTGCCCTGGCATAATGCAGCCGTTAGTTCCTGGTGCCTCTATCAAGTAGAGGCACTGGAGTGATCCCTGGGGTGAACTTTCTATTACCCACCCACTCATGTTTTTTCTTGAAAATGGCCAGTGAGGTGCTCTGCTTGACATGTATGAGAAGTCTATTCCATAGCATGGGCAGTCTCTGGATTATGAATCTGTCCCTCCAGCATGTTCTGTTGATTGTGGTAATGAGGTTGATGTCCCTGGAGCATGTGGTTCTAAGGGCTTGAGATTTCTTTAGTGTAACATTTCTAACGGGGCTGGGTCAGACATCGCTTTGTAAGTCGAGCAGAGATTGCCTCTTAATAGACGACATGAGACAGGGAAAGACTGGAGGTTTTTTTTTTGCCTGTCCATGTAGGGCATGTGTTTAAGGCCTATGATCCTCTTTGTGAGGTACTTTTGTGGCCTTTTCCAGCTGTTGCAGATGTTTAGTGAGGTACATGCCAACTGGGGCATTATACTCTATGATTGGTCTAATGAGAAGAGTAGCGAGAGATGACCTCTTTTTTTCCTGGATGCAAAACCCTTGGTAATGAGATGTGCCACATAGGACTTTCTGACCACAGTGGCAATGTGGTGGTCAGAGGGGTTGCTGTCAAACCTGTGTCCCCAGAACTCTTGTAACACCTTCAGTGTCAGTGGGCTACCATCAATGTGGTAATTAGTGGGAACTGAGTTTATCCCAAAGGGAATGACAACGGATTTTTTGCCATTAAGCTTAAGGCCATGGTTTCGACACCAGTCGTTGGTCTCAGTGAGGCCTTTCTCTAGGATGGCTGCATCACTTGGGGAGTTAATAATGGCTCCCAACTTGCAATCATCAGCCAGAGTCCCTCCATATTGGCCTGGACTTCTGAAAAGTACATGGCAAACAGGAGAGGACCCAGGACCAATCCCTGTGGGACTCCACTTGTGACTGGTTGGCAGTCTGACTTGGAGTCTGCTACTTTCACACTGTGGGTTCTATCTGTGAGCCAATTTGCAATCCACCTAGTGATCTAGGGGTTGATGCCTAGTTTGGTAAGTCTATCAATAATTCCTGAGTGGGGAATGGTATCAAATACCTTGGCCAGCTCGAGGTAGGCTGTATGAACTGCCTTGCCCTCATACACAGCTGTGATGACTGACTCAAAGAAATCAACCAGGTGGAGCAGGCATGATCTACCCTTCACAAAACCAAATTGCGTGGGATCCAGAGTTTGGAGATTCCCTATATCCTTCTTAATTAGGTCCATGATGATGCGCTCCATAGCCTTGCATATCAGACTAGTGAGGCTAATGGGGTGATAATTCCCAGGGTCTGTAGTCACTTCCCCTTTATGGAGAGGGATGACTGTAGCTGTGCGCCATTCTGTAGGGACAAAGCCTGAGGTGAGGCTGTAATTAAACAGGGCACACAGATGTGGTGCCAGTTCACTTTGTAGTTCATATAGAACACAGCCAGGGATATTATTGGGTCACACGGAAAGCTGTATTCTTGGCCTTGGACAATGCAGCTTTAATCTGTGCTGCAGTAATGCTGGGTGCCTGGCATTTTTCCAGTATTATGATTGGTCCTTCGGGGGGGGGGGTAAAGTTGGCACTGTATCTGTTGAGCAGTATGTTGGCAGTATCTGTTGGCTCATTATAGGAGGTACCATTGTGCAGTAGCTCAGAGCAAATCTCGGTATTGCCGTGGAGATTCTTGATATAACTGTAGAAGGCTTTGTGGTTGTTTTTAGTGTCTGCCACAATTCTGCCTTCATAGCTAGCTTTAGAGGTTTTGATGAGGGATCTCAACTTTTTGTCGAGGCTAATAAGGGAGTTTTTCCAGTCTTGGGACTTCACCTTTATCTGCAGCAGTTTCTTCCTTCTGTTGTAGAGTTTAATGGCAGGGGACCACCAGATTGGCTTCCTTGTTTTTTTGAGGAGAGCGTCTTGGTTCTGTTCCATGCCTTTATGTACGTGTTTGTACAGTGCATTGGTGTATGATTCGGCGGTCGTGCATCTATTTTCCATTTGCATGGGTGCCATGAATTTAGCCGCCTCTGTTTTTTAGGAGCCCAAAGTCAGCTTTGGAGAAGTTTTTCATGGTGGTTACCTTTGCTGGTGGTGTTGGTAAGATGTGGATTTCCATGGTAATTAGTTTGTGGTCGGATCTAACCAGGGAGAAATTGACTATTGGTGTTGAGCAACGGTTGCCCATGTTAGTAATAACCAAGTCAAGGATGTTGCTTCCTCTAGTCGGGGTAAGAATGAGCTGGTCCAGGGCATTGGAATTAATGAATTCCAGGAAGCGTTGGGCAAGTGTATTGTTGCATGAGTAGTTTTCCCAGTTGAGGGAGGGGTGGTTGAAGTCACCCAGTATGAAAGTATTGGGTTGGACCCTAATAGTTTTCAGAGTGCTTAGGAACGTGGAGTGAGTCTTGGGACATGGTTGGGGACCTAAAGCAGCCTACGACCTGAATAGTCTTACCCCACTGTTAGTTGTACCTGAAGTATCTTCGGTGCATTATGCTGGGCTACTAGTCTAGAAGTGTGCATATCCTTTATGAATATGGAGACGCCACTGCCTTTGGAGCTTCAGTCCATGTTCTGGGGCCGAAAGGTGTGGAATGAGTTATAGCCTGGTAGCGCAGGGGTGCTTTCTGCTGCTTTAAACCAGGTCTCTGTTACAGCACAAATTTCGATGTTCTCCATTTTGAGGAGTACGTCGAGCAAGTGCATCTTGAGATATAGACTTCTAGCGTTGAGCAGTATGACCCCCGGATTGCATTTATTTATAGCTGTTACGGTGGTAATTTGATCTTTGAAACACCGCCTAAAAAATACACTATGGGGGTTGCAAGAGCCTTAGCCAGTATTCGGAAACCTAGGGGTGACAGATGCAGGCCATCTCTGGCAAAGCATCGAGGTCTGTCAGTCATGTCATCCCAAGGGGACAGATACTGGATTCCCTTAGAATGACACCAGAAACTTGGCTAATTGTTGAAGTCTATCTTTTTCTGCTTGCTTGTACTGCGGTATCTTGGCGACGGTAGGATGCCGCTCAAGGCTAGGGCCGTACCTGCCTGGGCCACATAATCCGAGAGCTCATCCATGTCTCTTTTCATGTAGTCCAGGGAGGTGCGTCTCAGGTCATTCACATCCACATGGACAATGACAGTCATACTTGTTCTTGTTGTGGCGTGACCGGAGTCCGTTTGTTGTGTCAGATCCTGGCACCCGACAGACAGCTGACTGTTACCTTCTCCTTATTCAACGTAGTTAGGTATACAGGTTTGTTTTGAAGATTTAACTATGCAGTATGCTGCAAGCAGTTCTTCGTATTCTGATCTGATGTCCTTTTCATTCTTCCTCACTATTGGGTCTCTGATCCAAGTTGGCTGTATTTTACAGACTTGGATCCTGATCTCAAGCTCTTCTCTGTATCCACAATGCTCTCCCCCCTCTTCAGCTTCCTGTATGTTGTTTGCCACCTCAGTGAACAGACATGAATTTCTTCTCTGGAGCGACTTCAAGTACCTTAAGCTAAGTGTTTATCCTTCTGTTGCTAAATTTTCTTTTCCTTTTATTAACCTTCCTGTTTCTTACCAACCTCCCCTCCCGGTAAGTTTCTTTAAGCCATTAGGGTCCTCTTTGGTCTTTTCTTCTCCCTCTCTTTTTTATTGTCAGGACCTTTCCTGTCTTATTCAAAAAAAAAAAAAAGAAATCCTAGTTGGTTAGTGTTACATTCTGTGTGTCTGTGTGTGTCTGTGTGTGTCTGTGTGTGTCTGTGTGTGTCTGTGTGTGTCTGTGTGTCTGTGTGTGTCTGTGTGTGTCTGTGTGTGTCTGTGTGTGTCTGTGTGTGTCTGTGTGTGTCTGTGTGTGTCTGTGTGTGTCTGTGTGTGTCTGTGTGTGTCTGTGTGTCTCTGTGTGTGTGTGTCTGTGTGTGTCTGTCTCTCTCTCTCTCTCTCTCTCTCTCTCTCTCTCTCTCTGTCTCTCTCTCTCTCTCTCTCTGTCTCTCTCTCTGTCTCTCTCTGTCTCTCTCTCTCTGTCTCTCTCTCTCTGTCTCTCTCTCTCTGTCTGTCTCTGTCTGTCTCTGTCTGTCTCTGTCTGTCTCTGTCTGTTTCTGTGTGCGTGTGCCTGAGTGCATGTGTGTGTTAAAATGTGTTGGCTTTAGTAGTTTAAATAGTTTATTTACTCACTGCTGTTGTAGCAGTATATTAATCCTTTCAGCTGCTGTTGATACTGTTTTTTGGGAACTGTTTCCCTTTTCTGTGTTCCAAGTATGTCAGACAAACCTTCCGGTTTTAAACACTGCTCTGCCTGTTCCCATAAAATTCCTGAGTCAGACATGGATGAGAGATGCGTGTACTGTCTTGGACCAGAGAATTTGCGGTCTACCTTTTCTATTTGTAAAGGATTTAATCCTCGGGCTATCACAGACTGCAAGAACAAATAGATTCTGAAAGGGTTGTTGCCCTCATCGACTGCAAGAACAAATAGATTCTGAAAGGGTTGTTGCCCTCATCTTCCTCTTCACCAGGGGCTTAACCCCCCCCTCTGAGTTATTATGGGTGTTCGGATCCTAAGAAACATCCTCATAAAACTTTGAGGGCCTCTAAGGGCCACAAGCGAGGGTTTCAAAGTCCTCTGATTCAAGACTGGTTCCTACTGCTTTGGAAGCAAAGTGCTCCTTGGGTCTGATAGATGTCATTTCTGTGTCAGGTTCCCTTAGGCCTTCTACCTCCACCTCGGATCCTAGATCTAAGGATCCTATCGCTAGGTGCCTAGCCCCTGAGTTTTCAATCAGGACTGTTTCTTCAGCCTTACCTGCAGAGTTATTACAGACTCCTAAGGGGCACTCAAGGCCTGGTTCACCTACTTTCTCCAGGTCATGTAAGAGATTTTCCAATATAGACATGGAAGGGATGATGCAGAGATTCCTAAAACTCAGATTCAGATGAGGGTTTTGTGAGCTCCATCCCCCATCAAGTCTGAGTATTCCTTCCAAAAATATACAATCTCCTCCCATTTTGACCAACCATTTTTGAGTCCCAGGATCCTAAATACCCCAGAAAGTCGTTGTTGGATCTGAGGAAGTTCCCTAACTCCACTCCGACAGTTACCCTGACCGGGCCTGTTCCTATGTTGTCAGATCAGAGTGGGTCTCTGATCTGAAAGGTCTGCATCCGATCTGAGGATATGGGCTCCGCTCTGACTTTGTCTTCTCCATCCCTTCCCCTTGGCACTGTGACTCTTGACATCTCGGGTCCGATTCTCTCTAGGGCCTGCTGCTCCAGGGTTGTACCCGTCCTCTCTTCCTCAGCTGCCTCGGCTCCGTGGAAGAGGGAGGGTGGCTCACCGGGTCTTTTGGCTTTCCAGGTTGTGGAAAGGGTTTTCTCTTCTCACAGAGATCTGACCTAGTCTATCTCTGATCCTCCCCATTGTCCCCTTTGTATCTGAGTACTGAACCTGAGAAGTCCCCGAGATCTCTGGAAGATGGAGCTCCTTCTGATACCTCCTCTAATCATTCTTCAGAGGAGGCTCATCGTAAGAAGTTGTGCAAAATTAGGCACTTAGACTCCTGTCGGGAGCCCCTCACAGAGGACACAGACTTCACTGAGGGAGAAATATCACCACCAGATGATGTCTCCTTTGGAAACATCTTGGAGATCCATAGGCAAAGAGGTGGCTGGTCTGCCTTTTACTGAGGAATCTATGTTTGGAAGCTTTCAGGGTGGGCCTGTCTACGCCTGTGTGACTCCCCATCAGATGACCTGGTAGACCTAGTCTCCTGCCGGGCCTGGAAGTGGCTGGACACTATTGAACCCATCTCCAAGTGCCCTGATAAATTTTTATCCCCCCCCCCTCCAAGGACAGACCATATTGGACAAAGGGTGTTCAGTGGATGCCATGGTTGTGGCAGCTGTTAACAAAAAGGAGTAGCTGAGCAGAGCTCCTCTGTCCATCCGCCTAACAGTGAGTCAAGAGCGATGGACGGATTTGATAAGGGCGTCTGTGCCTTGGCTACCGTTACGCTGAGGTCTTTGCACTATTTGACACATTTCACTCCTTTGCAGAGAGACCTGGTCAAGGAGCTTTCCATCTCTCTTGTAGAGACCATGTCAGCAGAGCAGTTCAAAAAATTCTCTCCAACTGGCTACTCATTTTTCTCTCACTAATTCTTCCATGAGGCTCATCTCCCATATGGTGGAGGGCACCTCGTGGGCAGCTGGTTCAGGTATTGTAATTGGAAGATATGCCTGGATGAGGTTTTGTGATTTTGCGTAACAGTTTAAGGCTTCATTTGTTAAAGCCCCCATTGATGCCTCCTTTTTATTTGGGCCATCCGTCAAAGATACCTTAACCCACAGTGAACAGGAGGGAAAGGCTCCTCCTTCCGTGGGGATCAGGTTTTCGACTCCTCAGCTTACTTTCTCCAAGAATCAGCAAGGTAGTATGAAGACTTGGTCCTGAAGATCCCAAGGGACTTTTCAGGATCAGCCCTGGGATTCTTCCTCTAGAGGCAGAGGAGGAAGTTTAAATAGAAGCCGCCACAGGGGCAGAGGGGGTCAACAAAATCAGGGCTACAGAGAACCTTTCTATCTCCGGTAGGCCCTACCAACACTCCTCACTCCTCAAGAGTTGCCCAACTGTTTGTTAGCATAATATCCAGAAGTTACTACATTCCCTTACCCCTTCAACCTCCTCAAAATCGGGTGAGACTCCCTGATGATCCACCCATTCAGAGGGAGTGTGCAGTAATAGATATTCAAAAACTACTGCAAGAAAGTCATTCAAGACGTCGCAACCAAACAGAGGATCTGGAATCTACTCCCACTTCTTTTTAGTGCCAAAGAAAACCGGGGACCTGAGACCCATTCTGGATCTGAGCAGTTTGAGGCTGTATGTAAAGAAGTCAGAGTAATTCTGTATGGTTTCGGTTGAGTCCATTTTACTGCTGTTGTGAAAAGATTATTGGATGTGCTCTGAGGACCTTGCGGGACATGTACTACCACATCAAAATGGGCAGGCACTCTAGAAGTCATCTGCACTTCAGGCTTGGAGTCAGTCATTGCCAATTCAGAGCTCTGCCCTTTAGATTCACCACAACCCCCCAGGTGTTTACCAAATGTATGGCAGTTGTCACAACTCACCTGAGACTGCAGGAATTCTTCATGTTTCCGTATTTAGATGGCTGGCTCTGCCCCAACCAGGCATCAACTAATTAAAACCAAGGATTATCTATTTCAGATCTCCAGCTCGCTTGGCATCACCGTAAATCTAAACAAATGGAGTCCTTCTCCAGTACAGCGACTGGAGTTCATTGGTGCTCTGTTGGATACTTCAAATCCAGTGGCCTCTTTGCCCCCTCATCTTCTAATGACATTGACACATCAGGTACAGTCCATTCTAGATGCTCCGTCTCCACCGGCAAGATTGAGGCTTCAAGCCTTTGGATCTATGGCAACTGCCTTCATTCTGGTTCCATTAGAAGGATTTTTTATGCAAGTTCTCCAATGGACTTCAGTGGTCTGTTCTTTACCATCCCTTCTCTCTTCCTGTCAAACTAACATTGGTCTGCAAATGTCATCTTCAGTGGTGGATTTTCTCAGATGACCTTTATTTCGGCATATCTTTTGATTCCTTCCCCGTCAGCCACTGCCATGTTGCAAGCCTTTCAGAACATTCTTCCCTTAGGAACTATTGCAATTCACACAAACATGTCAGTGGTGTGGTATATCAACAGTCAAGGAGGAACCTATTCATATCCATTGTGCAGTGAGGCAATGAGGGTCTTGGAATGGAAGATATCTTCAGACTGCTTTCTTCTTGCAACACACATACCGGGGAAGTCCAACATTTTGGTGGACAAACTCAGCAAATCCATTCTGGCTTCTCACGAGTGGTCCCTCAGTCAGTCAGTAGCGAATTTGATTTTCAGCCATTGGGGTCAACCTTGCTGCAACCTCTTTGCCTCTTCCTGGACAACAAGTACTTTACTTTGATCCCCCCTCTTGTGGAGTCACCAAGGGATGTTCTAGTTCACGACTGGCCCTCCAAACTTCTTTATGCCTATCCCCCTCTTCCACTGATGCCAAAATATCTTCAGAAAGCCAGGAGACTGAAGAGCTCAGTAATCCTCATTGCCCCCTACTGGCCTTGTCAGGTATGGTTCCCCGGTCTCTGGTCTCACCTGAAGTATCCTCCTTAGATTCCAGAGCCCACTCAGAACCCCACTCTAAATGTCCTCAAACTAAACCACTTGGTTTCTCTAATTTCATTGATTGTACAAAGTCAAGGTTTTCTTCCCCTGTAAGAGACATTGTGTTGGCTTCCCAAAAAAGCATCCACTAAAAAATATACAGAAACAAAGCCCAAAGAGAATATTGATCCTGTTTCAGCTATCCTTTTTTTCTTATGTCACTCTTCAAGGAAGAGGCTAGTTACCCTACTGTTAAACTTCAACTGGCAGCTATAACAAACTTTCATGCTGGGAATATTTCTGGATCCCTTTCTGCATCTAGATTATGCAAGGCATTCATGAAAGGGATTTTTCTGTTTTAACCTCCAGTAAAAGACCCCTCTCCACTGTGGGATCTTACTGTACTTCAAGGTCTTACTCAAAGGCCTTTTGAACCAGCTAGTGATTGTGACATGAAGATTTTTCCTGGAAGACCATATTTTTGGTAGCCATTACATCAGCAAAGAGTTTTGGAACTTCAGGTCTTGTCATGCAAACCTCCCTACATCATTTTTTGCAAAGATAAGAGTATCTCTCTGTACCAGTCCGTCCTTTATGCATAAGGTGGCAACAGGGACTAACATTAATCAGTCTATTCAATTATTTGTGTTCCCAAATTTATCTAACAAGGACAAATGTGTTACACATTCTTGATGTCCATAGACAGCTTCATTTTTACTTTCACAGAACAAAATGGTATAGGAATCTGAACAGCTGTTTGTATCCTTTTCTCCTAACCATGTAGGTCAAGCAGTCACTAAGGTTACTCTGGCCAAATAGATTACGGATTGTATTTCTCTGATTTATTCAAAGAATGGTCTAAAATTACCTTGCCCTCAAAGCCCACTCTACTAGATCTATGGCCACTTCATCTGTTTTTTCCTCTGGAGCATCGGTTGACAATATTTGTCCCACAGCCACCTGGTCAGACTTGTACTTTAGTGACTCACTACAAATTGGACATTGTCTCCAGAAAGAGCTTCTTTCAGTTCAGCAGTGCTCCGGCATATCCTTCCTTGAGGCCACCCCAAGGGTAATGTAGTTGGGGACTCTGACCCAGTAGTGGTGAAGGATGAAAAGGACAACAGATTGTTTTCATTCTTCCTCACCTTATCTTCCAGCCATCCCCCAACCTAGTGACGCCTAGAGGACTGAGCAGAATCCTTTAGGATCCTGGTTTTAGCCTCTAGTTCTTCATTCCATCTTATGATTTTTTTTGTGTACAGTTAAGCAGCAAACTCAATCTGAAGAAGCTGCAGAATGGGTAGAGCATTGTGGGTAGAGAGAGGACAGCAAGATTAGGATCCAAGTCTGTAAAATGTGACAGTCTCAGATCCAAGGGTGGGATCCATGACCCAACAGTGAGAAAGAATGAAAATGGACAACAGAGATACCAAGCTGTGCTAAGTACATCGCTTATAATTTCTGAACCCAAAGAAAAGCTGTGACCTGGTCTGGAACACATCAGGTCGTACTGGATTTGATTTTTCTTTATCGATAAAAGAAAGGGACTGGATTTGATTTTTCTTTATCGGCACACGAAAGGGACTGTTTCAACTTTCCCATGCCAACACAGTATTCTGCAGAGCGTATTGATAAAGAATGTGTAGGTTGTTTGGAAGACTTTTATAAGCAGACTGCTGCAAACGGTGCTTCTTACTCTGTTTCTGCACTCGAGGAGAAGCTATGGTCTGGTCTGGAATACATCAGGTTATACCGGATATGGTTATTTCCTTTTTCCGGACACACAAAGGGGACCATTTCAAGTTTCCCAAGCAAACACCATATTCACAGTATTCTGAAAAGCACATTGCTAAAGAATGTGTAGGTTGTTTTGAAGACTTGCATAAGCAGAATGCTACGAACAGTGCTGCTTACTGTTTCTGCACCTGAAGAGAAGCTGTAGATTGTCTGTAACACATCGGGTCATACTGGATTTGTTTTGTTTTTTTTTTTTTTGTTTTTCCTTTTTCTGGAGAGAGAAAAGGGATTGTTTCAAGTTTCCAAAGCAAACACAATATTCATGTGCCCCTGGTTCCAGATAAGTACTTGTAGTATAGTACCAAATAAGTGCCTCTGTTGTGTTCCTCTGGGTATTTCTCAGGTTCCTTACTTGTTGATAAAGTCCATTCATTTTGTGCAAACAAGTCAATAATTATTTGGTTGAAGTTTGTTATACTCCACATTAACTCATTTCCTGTGGAAAATCATACCCAATGCATTCATTCTTTCCTGTCCCATTGTACTATGAAGAAACATTTTAATTTGTTTCATTATTGAGAAGCACCTTTCTGCCTCAGCAGTTGACATTGATGTGGAGGCTATAATCAACAACAAATTGTAAATCTCAAACACACTGGTTAATGAGTTGTCCACCAAGAATATTAACATCTTGACTGCACTGCCACTTGCTGCAAAGTATTCACGGCAATACACTACTCCAAGTTCTGTTCTAAGCTGTCCCCTCAGTGTGAATGGCTAGATCTGATGTAAGTTTTCATTTTGTCCTCAACGTATAGGTTCGAATCAGATTCCTTGGATCTGACTCTGCCTTTGCAAAAGCTTGTGGCAGCTAGTAAACTCTCAAGCTAACTTACCCAAAATGCACTAACCTCAAGTACCTCCAAGCTCGTTTGTCGCTTCTAGCGAAAGATGTTTTTTCAATGCTCTCGAGCAACTCTTCATAATTGAGATAAATTAACCATTATCAAGATTAAACGAAGACCACTCTGTGAAGGTTGGGGTCTCTACAGCAGCTACAAAGTTCAAAAGAATAAAAGACGCCTTCCAAACACAGCTGTGCAAACGATTCACATTCAGATTCCAAAAAGATTTTATTGACTAAAGCAAGCGCTTTCACAGAAAGTATTCTACTTCCTCGGACCATTAACTGACAGCTAATAAACCAAGACATTTAAAAAGTAAGACACGCCAATCATAATAGCTTAAAACAGTCACATGTCATCAAGTCAATTAAGCAATAAAACATGTAACGAGTGGACTGCCTGCCTAAAAAAG
The DNA here is from genome assembly GCF_019279795.1 of Protopterus annectens. Classification (NCBI taxonomy): domain Eukaryota; kingdom Metazoa; phylum Chordata; order Ceratodontiformes; family Protopteridae; genus Protopterus; species Protopterus annectens. Next base: position 1,349,273,050 of record NC_056746.1, on the reverse strand, counting down.
AAACTACTTAAAAATCTATTAAAAGTGCATATTTAAGATCACTAGAAAGACATCTGTATAATAGTGCTTTCACATCATTCATCATTAACCAATTACACATTATAAAAGTAACTAAATTCTAACCCACTGGTAAAATAAAATCGCATATATTATGAGGTGCTTTCTTTGGATGTCACTGATCATCGGATGTAAATAATATACATCCAAATTATTAAATCAACTTAGAAACAGTAACTTCTCTTTACATACACAGTGCAAGAGCAAAACATTCCCCAGAACAGAACTTCTGGTTATGGAAACAATGGCTATCTTGCAAAACAGTTGAAGTAACGCATCTGTAATAAACTGCATACGTTAAACATCCGAAAGGAAATGCATAAGGAACTTATTTACTTTAGCAACTTACAATTTGGGCGTCTCTAATCATTGGATGTAAACAATGTACCCTAAAATTACTAAATCAACTTAAGGAACCATAACTTAATTTTACATATGCAATGATGGAACACAAAAAAACTTCCCAGAACAAAATTCCTAGTTAAAGAAATAATAACTATCTTAAAAATATATTACATTAGCAACTTGCAATTTGGACGTCTCTGATCATCAGATATAAAGAATATGCACTAAAATTGCTAAACCAGTTTAAGAATAATAACTTATCTCTACATACATAACAAAAGGCTGCCCGAGTCTAAATTCCTAGTTAAGGAATTAGTAGCTATTAGCTATTGAGAGAAAAATGCATTCACAGCGTAGTACATATATTAAACATGTAAAGAATGTATGGAGCGTATGTACGTTAGCAACTTGCAGTATGATCCATGTCTTCAAAGACATAGTTAAAAATAATCTAAATTGAAATTAGTAAAAACCTGCAAAAAAAGTTCTTCAAACAAAACACACAATCCAGTGGTTAAGATAAATAATGTATCCAACTCCATATACATTCAGATATGCAGAAATCACATGACTAAACATAGCCAATAAAGAATAAAAAATGTTTAAAGACTGCGGTTTTCTAAACACAAAAATAAAAGCCTACCTTCAACTGTTATAATGTAGTGACTTAAAAATGTAAAGAGACAAAATTATCTAAAAGTTAATAATGGAACCCATCTAGGGCATAAATCTATACTTGTGTAGAAACGACCCTTACATATATCAAAACACAAATATTCACATGCATTGTGGAATATGTCAATTAAAGGTTGCAAGTTACCAAATATAAAAAAAAAATGTGTGGGATATAACTGCAGTGCCATCTTAAGAGTAGTAACATACACACATAAGCAATATAGATAAAACAAAAAGCTTCCTAAGACAGAATTCCTGATTATAACATATGTGGCTACCTAGCAATACATGCAAAAGCGTTATATAGTAAAATAGAGTATGAAAGACATTTACGCTAACCACTTGCTAGTAAAAATGCATATCCTAGAAGACATGATAGAAATATCCAAGTTAGAGCTTATGCAAACCTGCAGTATGAAGATCACGATTCTAAAGCAAAAAATCTGTCTGACACAACATGATTATTACAATGAAAAATGTATTTTAACTCCGTATATAAACAATGCCACTAGCAGGTGACTACACCTACCCAATGCAAAATAAAGAAATATTAAAGTTGGTTTACACAGCATTGTGCATGGAAACCTTACAACTTTTGTAATGAAACGTGCAAAAACAGCAGTTATATCTAGCATAGCACCGACTCTGCAAAACAACTAGCACAATTACTCTGCAAAACAACTAGCACATTGAACAAAAGCGATTATAATGGCATCAGAATAAAATGCATTGTATAAGCACTAAAAAAATAAGAAGACATTGTCGCAGCGGTCTCTTTCTCAATACAGGCTTGAGTGAGACCTTTTCCTTCAAGCATGGTTCTGTATATGCTTTCAACAAAAGTATCCATTTCTGCTCACTACTGTCTCGTTTCTAATGTCAGGTTCCCTTAAATTACTCATCATAAGCTCTACAGCAAAATATTTGAACGAGTGTCTTGTTCCTTTCTGCATGACATGTTTAGCAAGAGCATTAGTGTTTCTGCATTTCGCAATGTCATTTAAATGTTCAGGAATCCTGTTTTTGAACTTCCTGTTGGTCTTGCCTATGTAGAAGGCACTGCATGTCTCTACTTCTACAATCATCATAAAAATTCAAATGAATAATGGTACCAGAAATTTGATGAGCAAGCGAAGAACAAGTATAGACATAGTTGCAAGCTTTGCAGTTGCAACACCTAAAAGTTCACTTCCTGTCAAACAGGCGTACCAAAACCACTTAAACTTTTATAGCACAGCTGTCTTTTCAGAGATAAATTGTTCTTAAAATAAATCTTGGATTCAGGATCAACTACTTTCCTGACATCCGAGTCTGTTAATAAACTAGGCTAGTTCTTCTGTGAAACATCACAGACTAAGTTGACATCATTGGAATATGTAAAGAAAGGTCTGTTCTTGGCACAATTACATTAGAGGTGAGGGGGCAGGGTGTCTATGCTCCTTTCTCCTGGAAAAATAAGGTTTCCCTATGGTGACTCTCAAAGCTAGTGTCTCTACTTTACATTTGTCTACCGCAGTCTTACTGTAGCCTCTATCCATAAAATCTTGCATTGTTGAAAGACTTGTAACCACATCATCTCCTTTGTTATGTAGCCTTATGTTCCTATGGAATTGTTCTTTCAAAATGTTGTAACATGACCTGTGTGCATACTACTACTGAAAAGGAGAGTATTTTTCTTACAAGGCTTCTGGTGGATGTGCGTAACTAGCTCATGCAGATCATTTCAGCAGACGTCCAAAAAATCTGTAGCATCTCCGGAAGATGTGTAACTTCTTCTTTCAGCTTTTGCCGGTTAGGGATCGCAACAGCAGAACTCCAGTCCGCTAATGATTTTCAGTTGATTTTACTGTGCCGAGTTGCCAGCCCGATGCCCAACCTTCAAAGAAGGCACACCCATTCAAGCACGCACCTACCTGCATGTCTTTAATTAGTCATTCAACCACGGGGAGGACATGCGGACTCCACACAGAAGGTGCTCCAGCCGAGAATCGAATGGGAGAGCTTCTTGTTGTGAGGGGATAACGCTAACTGCTGCACCACCGCGGCCACCGCTGGAAGACGTGTAACTAAACTTAAGAAAACTCATTGTTCCATGCAGAAAATCATTGAAAACACTAAGGTCATGTTCACCGTCTTTCAGAGTATACATATATCATCCACGAAACGCCTATAGAAACATATAGAAGGAGCATACACATTACTGTGTAGAACATTTTTCTCCCAGTATACAAGCACTAAATTAGCGTAGCTGTTAGCGCATGCAGTGCCCATCGCAACACCAGTTTTCCATAGATAGAAATTATCACCAAATATGAAAACATTATTTGCAAGTATAATTTCAAGTAAAAAACATATTAACTCAGTTTTATTAGTGGAAAATGCTGTATAGGATGTCAAATAGTGTCCGACATATTCCACCCCACAACAACATTTGGAATAATTGTGAACAAAGATGACACATCAAGGGTCACAAAGATGTAGTCATATTTGCAGAGATTCAACTCAGCCCACATATATAATCTTCCAAAAAACTTTTGAGTCTTTCAAAACTGTGTCAATCTCATCTAAAACTGGTCTAATGGCCTTCTCGACATTAATAGATAAAGCTTCTGTTACCTATCCTCTGCTGGATAAAATAGGTCTCATTGGGGGTTCCATAAGATTTTTATGTATCTTAGGGAGCCCATACAAAATTGGAATAACTGGATTCTCAACAGTAAAATTTTCAAACACCTCTTGATTGATCAATCCAGTCATCAATAAATCCCATACTAAAAAATGAACTCTATTGATAAAGCTATCCACTCTGTACTTAGCTCTATTTATATATGTAGTCTCATTAGTCAACACGGACAACATCCGATTTATATAAAGATCTCTGAGCACCACAATGCCCCCACCAGTATCAGCAGGGCATGTTTTTAAATGCTGAGCTGTCCGTAGTTCATATAGGGCTTTACTCTGGTCTGATGTCAAGTTAATAACGACTGTGCTTCTGTCTGTCAGTTAACAAATCACGTATCTATTTGTCACATACTTCTACCAAGGGACATAGGTCTCAACCTCTTAAGAGGCCAATGTGGAACAAAGACTCTAACAATGTGTGACAAATGGTCAAAATGTGGAACACCCTATTTTCGCACTGCGCGAAATATGCCATTGACATGGGGTATGGTAGAATATCTGTAAAATTCAATACAACCACTATTTTTATAAGGAGCAGAACAAACATGAGCCAAAAATCTGTACTTTTGAGAGCTAGATCATTTTTTTTTTTAATTCAAAAGATGCTAATTGCTGAAATAGAGAGCCCCAACACCATTTAACTGATGCCTTTTTTTAGTTATTTATTTTTTTTTGCACCTTGGGCAGAATTTTTCCAAACACAGCTGTCACTGCGTAAGGAAACTCATATCCTTCAAAAAATGTATGCTTACACAGATCCTGTTATTCTAGCAAACTTTCTAAATTTATAGGAGCAATATTTAAAATGTTTCTATTTTTGTGCTTTTTGTCCCCCTGTTATATTGGGCTTTGTCCAGATGTCTTGCACTAAGAGGTTGAGAGATATGGCCAACTACCCTTTTATGTCCAATGAGTTTGGCAAACCAACTAATCAGAACAATGAAAGCAAATTTAATGACAAAGTAAAATTTAAATATCTAGTGCTTCAATCAGAAGAAGAAAGTACTGGTAAAGTAATGCAAACAACAATTAAATGAGTGACTGCACGACAAAATTAAGCTAAAAATAATCTACATTCTCTTTAGATGCTCAGGAGGAAAAAAGTACAACTAAAATGACATAATGTAATGAGAGGGAGTGGGTAGATGACTGCAACATTTAACAAATCAGGCTTCACACTGTGCATTAGAGTATTACATCATTATATACCGATTGCTTAATCAGACTACCACCCACGTTACTTTAGTTGAAACCACACAAACATATGCATAGTCCTTCACCTTTAATTTTTCGAATACTAACGGATCTATACAAAATTTAGATTAACTAGATATACTGTTAAATGTTTTCTGAAATCTTAGCTTAGAAGCTCAAACATGGTTAAATGTGATGGTTTCGGTATGATTCCGTGTTTAAAATGGTTAATTTACAGCAAATCGTGTCAGGGTACAGCAGGGAATTCCTACGATGGGGAAAAAGGTACAGAAGATAAGTATGGGCCTTGGGAGCCCCCAACACACCATGCCTGCTAGCTGCAAGTCATGACCCACCTATCTCCATGCCACTGCTTTAAAAAGTTTACAGTTGCACAGAATGATGCCACAATACAGAGATAAGATGATCAGCTTTAACAATTGGCTTAAACACTGGTGTCATTCAAAGGGGATCAGTATCTGTCTCCCTGGGATGACATGCTGGACAAACAAGCCACGCTCAAGGGAGGGGGGGCTTGCACACACCCACCTGATTCCGGATTTGGGATAGGTCTCTTGCCCACCCCATAGTGCCTTTTTAGGCAAGGCAAAAAATTCTAACCCCCCACCCCTAGAGAAAAAAAAAAGGAAATAAACTAAGGGTAATGCTGCTCAATGCCAGAAGTCTAAATCTCAAAAAATGCACGCTCGAGGCCAGTATGGAGAGTATGGAGATGTGTGTGCTGTGACAACAAACCTGGTTCTCAAGGAGAGCACCCCAGCAGCTAGCAGGTTTTACCCTGGTTTCATCTCCGCCCCAAAATCAGGAAAAAAAAAAGAAAGGAAAGGGGGGGGGGTATTCATCAAGGACACCCACACACCAAGACTGGTGGACTGGGATGATGCTGGTGGACCATCCAGGTGCAATTAACCGTAGGGCAAGACAATTAACCGAATAGTGCAATTCTGCACAGGCCACCCCACCCTCTCAGGAACCTCACATGGCCTTCCTGAAAACACTGTGAGGGGAAAAAACACTCACCAACCAATCACATACTAGGACTTCACTACCCAAATATATAGACTGGGAACAACTACTGCCCAACAAACACTACTCAAGCCCAAAAAAAATTCATAAACTCAACTAGTTGCCAAATACAGTCACCATTCCCACAAGAGGAGATAACATACTTGATCTCATCATCAATCACATCATGCAGAGATACAATGTTCAACACCGGAGCCAAGGACACCCCAGATCAGATCATCATCTCACATCCTAATCTGGAGGTCCTCATCCCCCCCCCTGAAATAAAAAAACCCAACAGTAAAGAAAGAACCAAAAGAAAGCTTCACACTTCTCTAAAGACTAGTGTCCCTTTCTAACCCCCCCCCCAGGAAAACAGTAAACTCTCATGCCTGTGATCACTCTACAAAATGCTTTCTACCAGCACTGCAGGACTGCATGGATAAGGCAATCCCAAGCAAAACAAAGACTCTTGTAAAAGCAGCAAGGCCCAGTCTGGTGGACCCCAGCCATAAACAAAACCAGAGGACAACAAAAAGAGCAAGATAACAAAAAAGAGCAAAAAAAGGAAAAGGTAAAACCCCCTATAAAAAAGAAAAAAAAAAAAATAAAAAAAGAAAAAAAATCAAAAAAAGTAAAAAGAAGAGAAAAATCAAAAAAAAGAAAATCAGATCATAAGGCCTTCTTAGAGCTAAAATGAAGAAACCTAGACAAAACTCTCAGATAACAGACTGATAGAAAGAATGATGATGTGAAGATTACTGATCCCACAGACATTATACTGGTACTGGGCTGACAGGTTTTCAGCCTCACCCCATCCCCCCCCCCAAAAAAGGAGAGAAATCAATCACCCAAAGCCCAAAAACCCCCAAACCCCAAGAAAGCACAGTGAGAACTGCTCTCCCAGCCAAAGCATCCATGGGACCTGATGGTGTCCTCTGTCACCGCTCATGAGGGACTCTAACCGAACGCTGACTAAAACCCACCACTAGCTCTTATGAAAAAGTCTTACCACAGCCACTGCGGCTCACTAGGAGCAGCACTGCAACTGTGGTCCCACCTCTACAAAGGCGTGCCTCCACACCGCCCTACTTTTACCAAGGCCCATCTTCACAACCGACGATCTCTATTAAGCCCATAGATATCATAATGGACCTCATAAAGCCGACTTTGGAAGACATTGGGACTTTGAAAGTAGCCAGTTTGGTGTTTTTCTTTTGTTTTGACTTTTTTCAACAGTCACAAAAGCTTCAGATGAGGCAAACAAACTTGAAGAGCTTACAGCAGTCCATACAGCCTACATCGATCTGGCTAAGGCTCTAATATACCCCCAAATCAAATCATCACATCAAAAAACCATTAAAAAAAAATAATCACTTACATCACAAGATGGGTTGCAACTGAGAACAGCCCCAAAAGGTCAGAGTTGCTGGCGCCTGCTCCTGTCAGGAGTTGCTGTCAGGTGTGTTGAGTGGTTGGCTCCGTCTTCAAGCTCATGTCCCACTCTTGTCAGGCAGCTGAGGCACACTTGACAACATCTTTATTGAAAGTTTACTTTAACTGCAGACTGGCAACCACTGGAAACTTTTACGGGGTAGATGACATCTGAGACAGATATCCTTCAAAATACAGTCTCACAGATAGAGCCATGGCCTCCAGTCAAGCAGGCCAAAAAAAAAAATGCCAATGCCATAAATGGCCACCCGTTAAATGCCAAAATACTAGAGCTACCAAACTGGGAATAGAAGTTTGCCCCAAGGGAGGTTATCAGGGGAAACTGGTGGAGCACAGAAGAGTTAGTCTGGGACCTGGGGTTCAGGTAGCCAGTAGTTAGAAGACCTTCACATTGCCCACCATTAAGAGGGGGGATTTCATCTGCTACCCATCATCTTATCATCTCCCTGATTCATCACTCATCATAGTCTCCTTTGAATCACTCCCTTGGAATGTCACTTTTCGCACAATGCCCATTTGGAATGCAGCCACAAAGTTCATTGCAAAAGGATAAAGGGCCACAAAAATGTCTGTGAAATTCTCCTCTATGCTGCCCGACATAAAGAACTCCAGAATCTATCTTGCGCTCCACGCTGCTCAGAACATGACCCCTTTTCTTGTCAAACCGACATTTGCAAAAAATACAGATTTATGATTTGGACAAGGGCGGGAAATTAAAACCTATCACGAATGACAACAAGGGGACACTTAAAAGATAGATCCATCAGGAGCCACACGGCTATGAGAGACACAGATCCCATAGATACTCTCATCACATGGCCTAGAGATTAGGCATCATCACCCAAAGGACCCCCTAAGAGAAGTGGAACAGGGAGAATACATGTGTCTATCCTCAGATCTGGGCTACCAAGATATATACCTCTCAGTGTCACTCAAGGATGTCGGAGAGTCAGAATACCCACAAAATTATGGGGTAAGATCCCCAAAACGATGGGCTAGGGCAAAATAATGGGGCTAGATGAACCTAAATATGAACGGCTGAACCGCCTAGTATGATAATCATGAGGACTGCAAACAAAGCTGGTTTGACTTTTCCTGCCCGCCAGGTAACTAACAGGCCTGCATCGAACGCCTCCAGAAACATTGACTCATCCGAGGAAGGTTTTTGGGCTTACCACCCCCCCCCCCCCTTTAGGCGAAGCATTTCCATAATGTCTCCAAAGGAGACGTCCTCGGGGGTGACCTGGGGGAACCTTCCCCTTCTTCCAAATTAGTGTCCTCAGTGAGGTGTCTGTCCGCTACCTTTTGGGCTAGAGCCTCTCGTGATGTTTGTGTAGATGCCTAATACTCGCGCCTTCATTGTGCATTACAAATTGGATGTTATTTCCTGACATAGAGCTGCTTTTGGTTCCATGGTGCTCCAGAACATCCTTCCATGACTGCCACCCAAACTTATTGTAGTTGGGGACTCTGTCCCATTCGTTGAGTAATGAATGAAAATGACATAATCCGATAAAGGAGTTATGTACTCACCGTAACGTTCCATCTCTGTCCATTTTCATTTCATTCTTCAACTTCCTTCCCTCCTTACCCCTGTCCTTCACTGTCAGAGAGACCTAACGCAAGTGTTAGGAACCATAGTTCCTGTCGGAGCTGCTGATCTTTCAACGGTCACTTTCTGTCATAGCATTCCTTTATATTTCAGATTGTTTGTGTGTGTGTGTGTGTGTGTGTGTGTGTGTGTGTGTGTGTGTGTGTGTGTGTGTGTGTAAAAATAAATAAATATATATATATATATATATATATATATATATATATATATATATATATATATATATATATATAGATAAAATATATGGGTTACCTTCATTTGGCTGACAGTTCATTTGACTGAAACTCATTTCACTGACGAGTAGTACTTGCAGTGCACTGCAAGGCAAATAACAGGGATTATGTCTTTCCCCAATGTAGTGCGACCCTGGAGTTTAATATATATAGTTGGGAGTGTGGGGGGCACAGCCCCCCACCTAGTTTGGTTTTAATGAACAATATAACACAAAAAGTACTGAATTTAAACCAAACTGGGGTGGGGGCCTTCACCCCCCCCCCCAACTATATATACTAACTCCAGGGTCGCACTACATAGGGGAAGAGGACATATCTCTGTTATTTGCCTTACACTGCTTACAATGCACTCAACCTCCTGTACCAAAGCCTGTAGTAGCGGAGCAGAAGAGAGGTAGAGAAAGGGAGAGAGAGTTGAAGACGTGGGAAAAGAGGAAGAGAAAGACGTCATGGATCTGTGACTCCCCTAGACTCTGATCTCCGAGGTTCTCCCTGGAGCCGGAGGAGACACGTCCAGCCTCTCGGGCCTCAGTGCCCCGACCTGCCAGGTCAGAGTCCGTGGCCTCGTCACGGTCCACCCGCTCCTTGTCAGATATGGATCTGGATAAGATGATGAGCTTTATCCGTACACATATCCAGATGGGGGTCTTGCCAGGAGGTTGCTTCTTTTCTTTCGACCCATTTCTCCTTCTCTGATCCAACCTTCGAGTTCGGAGTACTCAGATCCGAGGTTGGCTTTAGTCAGGGGGTCGGCACCGACGGTACCTGCTTCCTCGATGCCGACAGCTGCCTGAAGCGTTTCGGAGCCAAGATGCTCTCGGAGCCGGAGCTTGGCTGTCTGATCAGAGGGAGTGGAGCCTTTTTCATCAGCTCCAACTTTGTCAGGCCAGGTTCTCTCCCTTGGAGCTCCGTCCACCTCGGGCCCGTGTCAGATTCTCGCATCGGACCTGGGGAGACTGACCTCCTTATTGGTTTCTTAGGAGGTTTGCTCTCCTTCTGCTTTCTATGTGGTAGAAAGGGTTCTCTCCATCAGATCGAGACCCCTGACCACCCCTCGGACTCCTTCCATACCCCCTCGGCTCTGTCTACTGTCCCCATCGTCTTACCAGAGGGACAGCCCATGCTCGAAGAGCCACAGCTGGATCCCCCCCGAGTAACAAATGGCTTGCGACCGCCCCCCCCGGAGAGCCCCACCAGAAATGTGCCTTGCAAGCATACGGACTCCCCAAGTCCCTCACCAAGGACACGGACTTAGATGATGGAGAGGGTTCCCCATGGTCACCTCCCAAGAATGTCTCCTTTGGAGACGTCATTGAGATCCTGTGCCAGCAGGGAGGTTGGTCTGCCTTCAAACCTTCTTCTGATGAAACTGTGTTCCTGGAGGCTTTCAGCACGGGCCCATTTACTTCCTGGGTGTCCCCTCCCACAGATCCTTTGGTGGATTTGGTCACCTCGTGGGCATGAAAGGAACTGGACACCATGGAACCTATCCCAAAGTGACCTGATAAAATCCTAAGGCCCCCCCCCCCCATAGATAGGCCATCTTGGAATAAGGGCTCCCCTGTGGACGTGGAACTTGCCCAGGAGAGCTCCTCAGTCCACCCTCCTGACAGACTCTCAGATGATGGACCGCCTAGGGAAGCGGGTGTACGCTTCAGCTTCCTGTTCGATTAGGTGCTGAATTACTTAGCCCATGTCACCAGACTCCAAAGCGACCTAGTAAAGGAACTGGTGGAGTCTCCCCCCAAGTCCATGTCGCAGGAAGACAAGGCTTCGTTCTCTGTGAGGATGGCCACTTTAAAGGCAGTATCTAACACGTCATTGTGACTCCTCTCCCATGCTATGGAAGGAGTGGCTAGGGCGGCTGGGTCAGGCATGTCCATAAGGCATAACACCTGGCTCAGGTTATGTCAATTTTCCGAACCCTTCAAGGCGTCGTTTGCCAATGCCCCTTATGACGGCTCTACACTCTTCGGTAAGATCATCAAGGAGACGTTACTCCAGAGTGAGAAGGACGGGAAGACACTGCCACTGGGATCTGCTTCTCTAACCCTCAAAGGTCCTTTTCCCAGACCAGAGAGGGCAAAAGAAGATGTGGTTCCAGAAGTAGCATTATCCCCGGGACACTCAGGGTTCTTCTTCCCCCAGAGGCAGAGGGGGACAGAACGGACGCAGGCCGAGAAGCAGAGGGGGGCCGTGGAACTTCTGGTCTCGAGAACCTTTCTCGGACAGACCCGGCAGTAACCCCGAGGGGTTGCTCGACTGCTCTACTCTGGAGGCAGTTGGGGGACGATTGTCCTTGTACCCAGCAGCATGGGAGTCCATAACAGACCGTTGGGTGCTTCACCTCCTATCCAGAGGGTACTCTATCCCCTTCGTGGGTTCTCCTATATCTCCCAGACACCTCCCGGGCATACCACCCACGCAAAGGGAGGCAGCAGCACAGAAAATTTCCAAGCTGCTAGGAAAACGAGCCATGGAAACCGTCCCCCCAGATCAGTCTGGATCGGGCTTCTACTCCAGGTTCTTTTTGGTGCCAAAGAAAGGACCATTCTGGACCTCTCTACCCTGAACCTGTCAGTTGCCAAAGAGAAGTTTCGGATGGTCACATTACAGTCCATTATGCCGTAACCTGCAAGAGAGTGACTGGATGTACTCGTTAGACCTCCAGGATGCTTACTATCACATATAAATGCATAGAAGCTCCAGAAGGTTCCTCCGCTTCCAGCTAGGAGTCTATCATTCCCAATTTCGAGCCCTATCCTTTGGTCTCACCACAGCTCCCAGGGTGTTTACCAAAGTGATGGTGGTTGTAGCGGCTCACCTGCGGCTTCAGGGGATTCAGGGTCTATCTGTACCTGGACGATTGGCTCCTCACTGCTCCCACCAGGTGTCTACTTTCCCAAACCAGGGATTATTTCCTGACTCTTGCCCTGCATTTGGGGATCACAATCAACATATCTGAATCTCTCCTAGATCCTGTACAGGTGATAGACTACATTGGTGCCAGGATAGATGCTCTTCAGTGCAAAATATTCCTGACCTCGGAGAGAGTTCTAAACCTGAGGATGCATGTCTCCCTGATCTACCATTCTCATCTTCCAATGGCGGAATCGGTGTTGAGAGCTCTAGACTCTATGGCGACGACCATAACTCTTCTCCCATGTGCTCAGTTACATATAAGGATTCTACAGTGGACTCTAGCTGTACACTGGTCCCTGTTGGAACTGCCATTGACATATCCAGTTCAAGTCAGTCGAGTTTGTCAGTCGTCTCTCATATGGTGGATGAGCTCTCCGGACATTTTGAAGGGACGACCCTTTGTTCCAGCCCCGGCCCAAACCACAGTGACCACGGATGCCTCCCAATTCGCTTGGGGGGGGGGGGCATTGTTCGGGCAGGACAGTCCAAGGCATCTGGTCCCCCATAGAGACCGGCTTGCATATAAATGTTCTAGAAATGAGGGCAGTTCTTCTAGCATTGCAGGCCCTTCATGCCTTTCTTCCTCTGGGCACAATTGCAATTCAGCGTCAGTGGTCTGGTATATCAACATACAGGGAGGGACCAGATCTTACCCCCTTTGTCTCGAGGCCATGAGAGTGAGGGAATGGGCGATCTCCACCGGTCGCTTTCTCATCACAGTCCACATTCCAGTCCGGTCCAGCATCCTAGCGGATAGGCTAAGTCGGACCATTTTGCTGCCTTACGAGTGGTCACTGAATCTGTCAGTAGCGGAACATATCTTCTGCAAGTGGGGTCAACCTTGCTGCGATCTCTTCGCATCTCCTTCCAATGCGAAGTGCAGCATGTTTTTCGCTCTGAACCTCCTGCCGGGGGAGTCCCCCAGAGATGCTCCAGTTCATGCTTGGCCTCCCGGTCTTCTGTATGATTACCCGCCTGTACCTCTCATTCTGAGGTTTCTACAGAAGGCTCATCGACTGGGGAGCAAAGTGATCCTTATTTCCCCATTCTGACCTCGCCAGGTATGGTTTCCCTTCCTTTGGTCTCCACTTCTGGCTCCACCTTGCATCCTAGATCTCATTCAGGATTTAATTTCACACCCCTCGGGGGTGTCTCATCTGAGTCTGGACAACCTGAAGCTCACAGCGTGGCTGCTCCAGTTCCCCGTGATTGCTAGGACTCCCGGAATATCCTCCTCAGATCTATTTTGGTAGCTGCTCATAAGTCTTCGACCAGGAAGGTTTATCGCAGCAAGTGGAAATGTTTTTCTTTCTGGGCCTCTCAGAGGAGTATAGACCCTTTCACGGCTCCTGTTTCCACCATTCTTGATTTTCTAGCTGATATTTTTCAACATGCAGCTAGTTCTTCTACTGTCAAAGTTCAGTTGGCTGCCATTTCTCATTTTCATGTGGGCGAGAATTCTGCCTCCTTAGCCTCTTCCAGACTGTGTAAAGCCTTTATCAAAGGCATCTTTGTTACGCCCCCAGTCAAAGATCCTGTTCCCCCATGGGAACTTACTGTGGTCCTTAAAGCTTTGGTCATTCTGCCTTTTGAGCCTGCAGCGACTGCAGATATAACATTTTTATCTTGGAAAACAGCTTTTCTGGTGGCTATTGCCTTTGCAAGAAGGGTTTCAGAATTACAGGCCTTGTCCATCAAAATTCCGTACATGATTTTTCACAAAGATAGGGTTTCCCTTCGAACCAGTCCATCCTTTCTTCCTAAGGTGGCATCACCAGTCAGTATCAAACTGTCAGTTTGCCTGTATTTTTTCCTAATTTTACGAACAAGATGGAATACAAACTCCACATGTTGGATGTTCGTAGACCGTTATCATTCTGTTTACACAGGACAAAACATTTCCATAAATCTGATCAGTTGTTAGGTTCCCCAAAAAGGGTTTATAGGATACAATCTCCAAGGTCACTATAGCTAGATGGATTTCTTCATGCATCTGCAGGTCTGTAAGGACAGAGGCATGTCTCCTCCAGGTCAGGTGAAAGCTCATTCCACTAGGTCCATGGCTACGTCTGCAGCTTTTTGGTCTAGAGCATCTTGGATGACATTTGTTCTGCAGCTACTTGGTCCTCATCTCATACGTTTATTTCTCATTACAAATTGGATTTGACTTCAGAAGGAGAGCATCCTTTGGTTCTGCGGTGCTCTGGAATATCCTTCCGTGAGAGCTTCCCAGGAGATTAGTAGCTGGGGACTCTGTCCCACAGGTTGAAGACCAAATGAAGTAAACTACTTCAGATAAAGAAGTTATGTACTCACCATAAAGTTCCATCTGAGTAGTTGTTTTTCATTTGTCTTCAACCGTCCCTCCCTCCTTCCCCCAGAACTTAGCGCATGATCAGCCTACGGGCTGCAGTATTGGTCACAAGTAAATCTTTCAGGTTGGGTTCTCAGTATAAGTTCAGCAAACTCGATCTGGGAATGGAAGACAGTGGAGGTGTATTATGGGTAAGGAAAGGAGTTTGGAGCTCGGAGCTGATGCTAGCAAAAGTTGCCGGCTCGGATCCGATACAGATCCGTATTCCCACAGATTGAAGACAAATATAAGTACAACTACTCAGATGGAATATTATGGTGAGTACATAACTTCTTTTTGCTCGCTTGCAAAGCCTAGGATTTACAGTAAATTTCCAGAAGTCATTACTGATCTTTTCTAAGGGTCATATTTTTCTGGGTTGCAGGATCCAGACTGTTCCAATGCTGGCATCCCTGCCTCCTCCCAAGGCCTTAACTTTTATTGCTTTATTTCAGTCCCTTCTTCTGGATTCAACAACAGCCAGAGAATTTCTGAGGTCTCCGTTATATGGCTTCCACCATTCCTATGCTATCTCTACCCAAGCTCCATTTGAGAAAGCTTCAGTGGTTTCTAAAGTACTTTGGCTTCATACTTTAGATTTTCTAGTCCCTCTTCTTCCATGCCTCAAGCTGGAACTTCAAGTGGTGGATTCAGCAGTTGCCTCTCAACCCAGGGCTTCCTTTGCACTCTCCAATCCCCTCTTAGGAACTTTTCAAGGATGCCTCAGATGTGGGATGGGGGGGCATCCTTTGGCCCTCTGAAGGTACTGGTCCTATGGATGCTTCGACAAAAGAAAGATCACATCGGTATCCAAGATGAGAGCTGTTCTTTTGGCCATTCAGGCTTTCCATTCTTTTTTTTTTCCTGGGCCTTTCAAGATTCTCGCAGATAATACCACAGTGATGTGGTATATCAACAAGCAATGTGGGACAAGGTCTCCTGTCATATGAAGGCTAGCCTTTCAGGTTTGGGAGCTAGCTATCCAGTGTCAGGTGACCCTTCAAGCAGTTTACATTCTCTCAGATCAGAACATAATGGCAGGATTCTCTGAACGGGTCCATAACACTATCCCATGAGTAGAAACTTCACAGGGATATGTTTATGGACGTTGTCCACCACTGTGTACTCCTCAAGTAGATCTATTTGCCTTCCCCTCTGAACAGACAACTTCTATTGTGTGCCAGAGTCCCTTGCCCCTCTAGCTTGGAAGGTGGACGTCCTCGCTCTTTCTTGGAAGGGGATCTTTCTTTATGCCTTCCCACCCCTTCGTCTCATTCCAAACGTCTTGTTCAAGATAAAACGGGATGCTTCCGTTGGTTCCCTCTTCTGCTTCTTGCCAAGAGCAGTCATCACAAGTTATCCCACAGGGTGACCTAGTCACACAAGACAATGGATCTCTCATCCATCCCCACATGCCCACAGTTCAACTATCATTGTGGGTAATAAGGTTTTGATCCCTTACAGACACTATTTTTTCTTTTTCTTTCTGAAGACGTGTTTCAGGTCCTGCAAAAGGCTAAGAAACCCACTACTAGGAAATCTTACTTATCCAAATTGAAGAGGTTTCTGTTTGGATCCAGGTCATGAGAAAGACACCATTTAATGTGGATGTTCCTCTCTCATATTGTGTGATTTGTTCAGTACTGGGTTGGCCTATTCTTCTGTTAAGGCCCACTTATCAGCTATCTCTGCTGGTTTGCCTTTGACTCCCCTTTTTAGCCTCTAGATTTGAGGCTATACAGTTTCTTAAAGGCGTCCTTCACATTAGACCTCCCAGGAAGCCTGCCATCCTTAATTTTGTCTAGAAAAATTGACTCAATCCTTTTGAGCCTGCTGCTTCAGCTTCCTTACAGCATTGTTCTTGGAAGACTCTTCTTCTTTTGGTCCTTACGTCTGCCAGACAGGTATCTGAGCTGCAGTCCCATATTGGCTGTGCCTACTTTTTTAGTTTTCCATAAGGACAGGGTGTCCCTTCATACTAATCCTCCTTTTATGCCCAAGGTGGTTAGTGAGTGGTCTCTTAATCATCTATTCATTTGCCCACTTTTTCTCTCTTTGCAGTCTGCTAGTGAGCAGGTTTGGATTTGCACAGACAACTCTGGTATTATTTGGATAAGACTAAAGCTTTTCATACATCTGATCAGCTTTTTGTTTTTTTTTTTTTCATCCTTAGTCTTTAGGTTTGGCTATTTTCAAGCAAACCAATCATGAAGTTAAATCTCAACGTTTATTCTCACTGATGGGTTCGGAGGCAATCCTCTGCTCCGACACGGCTGATAGCAAAGCTCAGAGTTTGCCAGTATCTCGAGACCAAGCCCCTTATCCCACAGTGCACTGCTGGAATTACCCCAGATTTAGTTTGCAGCTGCAAGAGAGATCTCTGTGATCCAGCTAACTCGGATCATTTGTGGGAAAAATAACAGCAACTTTTATAAAAAAAAAAAAAAACTTTCCTTTTTGTTACTAAGATAGTTGTGTGTTAGTATTAGATAATTAGATAATAGAATCTATAGATCTGAAGTAGGGACTTCATTTGTCAGCAACCTGTGGGGTCTTGGATCAGATATCGGATCCGAGCCGGCAATTATTTATACAGCTATGGATCCGAGCTCGTAGCTCCTTCCCTCACCCATAATCCCCTGCCAACCCCAATTGACCTCAGATCTAGTTTGCCACTTTTAAAAGAGACAGCTGGATTGCAGAGCTCCTGGTGACTTCAGATAAGTTCTTAAAAAAACTTGTTAAAAAACAGAAAATCTTTCCTTTTTAAACTTGCGTGTGTGTTTAGGATCCCTTTAGGTTAACTTTTACCTCTTTTAATTTTATTTTTAGTGTTTCCTCCCCTCGCTGGTCGTAGTGTGTGTGTGTGTTTGTGTTTTGGAGCCTGGTGTGCATGTGTAGTCCTTTCCTTGAGAGAAAATGTCAGAGGCCCCAAAGCCCATTTTTTCTAAGTGCACCGAGTGTGGCCATAAGCTTTCACCGGCGGATGGCCACATTCGGTGTGTTCAGTGCCTTGGGGTTGAACACCTGTCCTCAGGATGCACGATTTGTGCAGGGTTCAACCCCAGGGCACTGAAAGAGCAGAGGTCGAAGCTGGTCCTAGCGGGCCTTTTGCCCCCGGAGTCTGCTTCGTCCTCCGCTACTCCCGTGGCACCTCCCCAGCCTGTGGTGGTAGCCTCTCCTGCCCCCTTCCTCCAGCCGGGATTCAAACTCCCACTAAAGTGCCGGAGGATAGGGAGGCTGGGAGGGAGAAGGACCACAAGCGGCGGGCCGAGGCCTCCGCTTCGGCCCCCCAGCTAAGCGGGCTTCTCCCTCCACGGCTTCCAGGTCTCCTCCTCCTCGGCTCCGATCACCTTGCTTCTCCCTGGGACCAGAGGAGGAGGAGACCCGATCTCCGAGGTCATCAAGGCGGCACTCCAGGCCTGCCTCGGTGGCCTCGTCGAGATCCACCTACAGCCTGTCTGACGCAGATTTGGACCGGATGATGAGAAGGTTCATCCAGGCCCAGCTTCAGATGGGAGTGCTCCTGCCCCCCCCCCCCCTTTGGGGGGGGAGCTCAACACCCTTTTTTGCTCCGATAGCTCTTTCTCCGACCCGCTTCTCGGGTTCGGAGCGCTTGGAGCCAGGCAGCGTTGGAGCCGGGGGGTGGGTCGGCGCCAACAGTACTGGGTACTTCGGATCCGACCCTGCCCTCGAGTCTGTCAGTTCCATCGTCGGATCCGACCTCTCGGAGCCGTGGCCCGAGCTTTGGATCCGAGGGATTCAGTTTGTCTTCGGCTCCGTCCAGGTCGGAGCACACTGGTTCCTCGGATCCGACTGTCTCTGCGCCGGTTCCGATCCCTTCATCGGATCCGAGTGGGAGTCGGCTCTTGGAGCCCAGGGAGAGCGGCTCCCCCTCGGCCTTCGATGTAGTGGAGAGGGCTCTGTCGATAGCATCCAGACCCCCGGCCCTTGTCTCTGCTCCGCCCTGCACTCCCTCTCTGCTGGGCCAGGCTTCCATCACCCGGCCACAGGGACAGCCTGCTTCAGTGTCCCAGGTTGTTCCTTTGGAACAGGACATTGCTGGTGAGACTTCCTCGGACAGCCCCCCAAGGAAGTGCCTCGCAAGCACAAGTGTAAGAGGAGGCACGTGGACTCCTCCCCGAGTCCTTAACAGAGGACACGGACTTGGATGAAGGGGAAGGCTCCCCAAGATCACCCCCGAGGATGTCTCCTTTGGAGACCTCATGGAAATGCTTAGGCTCAGGGGGGGTGGTCTGCCCCCAAGGCTTCCTCCGAGTCCGTTTTCCTGGAGGCATTCAAAGCAGGCCCGTCTACCTCTTGGGTGTCCCCTCCGGCCGACCCCCTGGTGGACCTTGTGACCACCAGGGCGTGGAAAGAGCCAGACACTGTGGAGCCTTTTCCCAAGCGCCCGGACAGGATCTTGAGCCCCCCCCCCCCCACGCAGACCGTCCCCACTGGAGCAAGGGTCCCCCTGTAGATGCCATGTTGATGGCGGCAGCCACTAAGAGGGAACTAGCTCAGGAGAGTCCCTCGGTCCATCCTCCGAGCAAGGAGTTTCGATTGATGGATCGCCTTGGGAAGCGGGTATTCAGTTCAGCGACCTTCTCGGTAAAGTCACTGAACTACATGGCACATGTCATCAGGATGCAGCGCGATTTTATCAAAGAATACGCTGCTTCCCCCCCGGAGTCCATGTCGGCGGAGGACAAGCAATTGTACTCCCCTCGTATGGCCACTCTGAGATCTGTTTCCAATACCTCTATGCGGCTTCTGTCTCACGCTACTGAAGGAGACGCTAGAGCCAGCGGAGCGGGCCTAGTGATGAGGCGCCAGGCCTGGCTCCGACATTGTGACTTCGCGGAGCCCTTTAAGGTGTCCTTTGCTAATGCCCCCTTTGATGGTTCTGCCTTGTTTGGCAAAACCATTCGCGAGACACTTGTCCAGAGCGAGGAGGACGGGAAGACGCTGTCTGCCATCAGAGTCCGCTTCTCTGCTCCCCAGAGATCCTTTTCCAAGAACCAAAAGGGACAGAAGAAGATGTGGTTCCAGAAATCGCAGCATTCCCAACCTGCTCCGGACAACCAGTCCTTCCGTGGCAGATGAGGACAGGGAGGACACCGCCCTAGAGGCAGAGGGGCACCGAGAAATTTTGGGTCTAGAGAATCCTCCTCTGATTGGCCCACACAACAGCCCTGAAGTGTTGCCCGACTGCTCCACTCTGGAGGCAGTCGGGGGGCGTTTCTTGAGGCACCTGGCGGCATGGGAGTCCATTACGTCAGACCACTGGGTGCTTCGGATTATATCCAGAGGTTACAAAATCCCTATGCTTCATGTCCCCAGACTCAAGAACCTCCCCGATGTACCAGCCGATCAGAGGGAGGCTGCAGCCGCGGAAATCCGACAGCTGCTCGAAAAAAGGGCCATCCAACCCATCCTCCCAGACCAGCTCGGATTAGGGTTTTACTCCAGGTTCTTTCTGGTGCCAAAAAAGACGGGGGACCTGAGACCAATCCTAGACCTCTCCCTCTTGAACCTGATGGTAACCAAGGAGAAATTCCGAATGGTCACTCTTCAATCCATTCTCCCCCTGTTACGGGAGAACGACTGGATGTGCTCTATAGACCTCAAGGATGCGTACTACCACATCTTAATGGACAGGTGATCCAGGAGGTTTCTCCGCTTCTGGCTGGGAGCCAGCCATCAGTTCAGGGTCCTTCCCTTTGGCCTCACCACAGCCCCCAGGGTGTTCACCAGAGTTTTAGCAGTGTTAGCAGCCCACCTGAGACTCCAGGGAATGCAGGTCTTCCCGTACCTGGACGACTGGCTCCTGACCTCCCCAACAAGGCATCTACTCTGCTCAGCCAGAGATTTTTTTCTTCGCCTAGCCCCCCCCCCCCCCCAGTTAGGCCATACGATCAATATGGACAAGTCCTCCCTTGCTCCAACACAAGTGATAGACTTCATAGGGACCAGGTTAGATATGAGGAGTCTTCGAGCCTTCCTCACTTTGGAACGACTACAGAACCTCAGTCTTCATGTGCGAGCCATCCTCCAATCAGAAGCTCCTCCCGCGGAATTGGTCCTGAGGGCACTGGGCTCTATGACAGCAGCAATTACTCTCCTCCCGTGCGCTCGCCTAAACTTGAGGGTATTACAGTGGACCCTTCAAGTACAGTGGTCCTTCCAGCTTCTCCCTTTCCACCACCCTGTCTCTATCAGCAAAACTTGCAGGAGGGCCCTGTTATGGTGGCTGGATTCCCCAGACCTCCATACAGGTCGGCCCTTGTGCGCCCCACCTCCCCTAGTCACAGTGACCATGGACGCTTCTCGCTTTGGGTGGGGGGGGGGGCCATTGCTCAGGCAGAACAGTCCAAGGCACATGGAACGACTCGGAGACCTCCCTGCATATCAATGTTCTGGAGATGAGGGCGGTGCTGTTAGCGTTGCAAGCACTTCACAACCTTCTTCCCGTCGGAACCATTGCGATACAGACGGACAACATGTCAGTTGTCTGGTATATCAACAAACAGGGGGGAACCAGGTCTTATCCTCTATGCCGAGAGGCCATGAGAGTGTGGGAATGGGCGATCTCCACCAACTGCTTTCTAATCGCAACACACATTCCGGGATGGTCCAACATCCTGGCGGACAAACTCAGCCGTACTATTCTTTCCCCTTACGAGTGGTCTCTCAACTCCCGTGTAGCGAAGCAGATTTTTGCAAAATGGGGGCAACCCTGCTGCGATCTTTTTGCCTCTCCCTCAAATACGAAATACGACAACTTCTTCGCCCTGATTCCCCCAACAGGGGAAGCCCCGAGAGACGCTCGAGTGCATGCTTGGCCGCCCGGTCTACTTTATGCCTATCCTCCTCTACCCCTGATGCTAAAGATGTTACAGAAAGCCTCTCGGTTGGGGAGCAGGATGATCCTCATTGCCCCATTCTGGCCTCGACAAACTTGGTTCCCTTACCTGAGGTCTCACTTGGTGAATCCTCCCTGGACTCTGGATCCCAGTCCGGATCTGATCTCCCACCCATCAGGCTTACCGACCCCGAATCTGGACAACCTGAAGCTAACAGCTTGGCTGCTCCAGTTCCACTCTTAATTAGGACTCCCGGTATCTCCTCTCCAGTCAGCCATCTTGGTGGCAGCACATAAACCTTCCACCAGGAAGGTTTACTGCAGTAAATGGAAGCGCTTTTCCGTTTGGGCGGAGCATCATAATGTGGACCCCTTCACTGCTCCACCAACGTCAGTTTTGGACTTCCTTACAGGGCTTTTTCAACAAAGGGCTAGCTGTTCGACAGTCAAGGTACAATTGGCAGCCATCTCCCATTACCATGTAGGACACGAGACCGGTCCCTTGATGTCAGCTAAACTATGTAAAACCTTCCTCAAGGGTACCTTTTTGCTTAGGCCCCCGATCAGAGAAGCCATACCCCCTTGGGATCTATCGCTAGTTCTTCAGGCCTTGACTGCTTCCCCCTTTGAACCAGCTGCCTTTTGCTGATCTTAAATACCTGTCTTGGAAAACAGCTTTCCTAGTAGCCATCACCTCTGTGAAAAGAGTTTCAGAACTTCAGACTCTTTCCGTAAAACCCCCTTATTTGGTTTTTTATCAGGATAGAGTGTACCTCAGGACCAATCCATCCTTCCTACCTAAGGTGGCCTCAGAAACCAATATCAATCAGTCCATCAATCTCTCTGTTTTCTTCCCTAATTACCAAAATAAAGGAGAATACAAGCTGCACTCGTTAGATGTGCACAGGCAGCTGCGTTTCTATATTCATAGGACTGCTGGTCACAGACAATCTGATCAGCTGTTCGTCTCCTTTTCTAAATTCAATTTAGGTAAAGCTGTTTCGAAGGTCAGCTTATCACACTGGATTTCCCAATGTATCCTTCTAGCTTATGAGGCTTCTGGGAGGCCCGCACCTCAAACGGTCCGTGTTCACTCCACTTGCTCCATATCTACTTCTACTGCATTCAGATCTAGAGTCCCTTTGGATGATATTTGCTCGGCAGCCACTTGGGCCTCATCTCATACCTTTATTCACCGCTACAAGCTGGACGTCACCTCCAGAGGTAGAGCATCCTTTGGCTCCGCAGTCCTCCGGAACATCCTTCCATGATGGCCACCCAAGATTCAGGTAGCTGGGGACTCTGTCCCACAGGTTGCTGACAAATGAAGTCCCTACTTCAGATTAAGAAGTTATGTACTCACCATAACGTTCCATCTGAGTAGGTGTCTTCATTTGTCTGCAATCATCCCCCCCTCCTTCCCCCTGGCCTTCAGAAGAATTAGATCATAGTATTATTCCTGCCTTTTCCTTTTTGGGATACCTTTTCAGGTATATAGGAGGGCAAACTTGATCTGAGGTCAATTTGGGTTGGCAGGGGATTATGGGTGAGGGGAGGAGCTAGGAGCTCGGATCCATAGCTGTGTAAATAATTGCCGGCTCGGATCCGATATCGGATCCAAGACCCCACAGGTTACAGACAAATGAAGACACCTACTCAGATGGAACGTTATGGTGAGTACATAACTTCTTATTTTAGATAGTTAGTGCCCTGTTGGCTTAGTTGGTTTGTGTGGGCCTTTAGCCCTGTTTACACTTATTAGTTTTTCTAATAGTCAGGGTTTTTCTCTGTGGGCCTCTTTAGCCGTATATTTGTAATCTATAATTATTTGTTATAGATGGTGCCCGGATTAGGCTTAGTTGTTTTGTGGGTCTTTACAAGTTAAGTAAGGACTTTACTGTCTTACTTTTTGCAGTTTACAGTTTGTTTTATTTAACTATGTCGGACAAAAAGGAGAAATCCCATCCTAAATCGGGATTCAAAAAATGCCCAGATTGTGGGCAGAAAATGTCCGTCACTGACAGACGCATTCAATGTGTCTACTGTCTGGGGGCTAAACACCTCCAAGAAGACACTTGCAGCATTTGCCATTCTTTTTCTTCCAAGAGTCCTCTTGGAGAGAAGGAGGAAGTTAATAGACAGGGGATTGCTACAGCAATCTTTTTTGAGGTGTTGAGTAGCCATGAGGGTACTAGCATGTCCTGTAAATCCTCAAAATCCAAATCTTCAGACAAGATTACAAAAAAGGCAAAAATTTCAGGAGGAGGGTCATCGGTTGCACAGACCTCGGAACAGAGTGTACCTTTGATTTGAAGCCAGTCTCTGAAGATGTTCATCGTGTTTCACTGTTGCAGTCATTACACTTGGGTTATCCTGCTGGCAGGCAACCTGCAGTCGGCCTGAATTCCAAAGTCCTGGTCCGGCGTCGGTTGCTGTCGCCTCTTCCCTGACGTCAGTGCGCCAGGGGTATAAAAGATGCAGCCGACGTCATTTTCTTCAGTCTTTCTTGCCGCGCGGTGCCCGAAACAAAAGCAGTTCGCAAGTAGCGGTCGGCTGACTCAGATCTGAAGTCTTCAATAAAGTTAAGTACCCCGTTGGGGAAACTTTTTTCTTGCTCCAGACCGATGTCAGAAAAAGTTAATTGCATTTCTTGTGGGAAACAAATACCTCATAAGGATTTCCACTCTTACTGTATTCCTTGCCTAGGCCCTGACCACGACGTTGCTAGTTGTCGGTTTTGTGCTAGATTTAACCAACGCACTATTAAGCGTCGGTACGATTTTGCTTTTCATTATTTTGGCAGAAGGTTTAACTACATAATGCTGTCTGAACAACCGACTACCGGAATTCATAAAAAATGCAAGGATAGACAAGGACAAGCATTCGAGGTCCAAAACCGACGACAAAACCTCTTCTAGGCCAGTCGCCGGTTCGCCGGTGCTCAGTGAGGTGCTTTCGCAGCCCCCGACTCCTGCTACCTCAAAGCCACAGGCCGCCTCTGACTCCCACGTGGAGACAGCTAGGCCTCTGGATACTCAAGGTATTGGCCCTTCTGAAATTAATCCCTCAGATAGGTCCGGAGCCGCTGAGCAGGCATCGGCTTCTGAGGGTGACTTCAGACCTACACAACTTTATATAAAGCCTACTTCAGCATCCAAAACAAAGTCTAAAACTGTTTTAAAGACAAGGAAACCAGTTCAGCATTCTCCAGGACAGGTGTCTATGCCTAAGAAACCGATGCTCAAATGGCCGAAGACCTAATTACTTTGATGAGGGGTTCCCATCCCCCTCCTGAGGCCTAGGTAAGACACTGAATATTATTCCTCTGATCAAGTTTCCATTTCCTCTGATTCCTCTTCTGATCAGGGATATTCTGTTCCTCCCTATGAGGATTCTGATGCTGAAAATTCTATTCCTTCAGCTTCTCCTCCTGAGGACTATTCTTTTGGGGAAATCCTGCATACCATGAGGGAGCATTTCCATTGGGAGAGACAGGATTATTCCGATTCTAAGAAAAGAATTAGAGACTTTTACTTCCTCAGCACAGACCTCTTGCAATCCCCCCTGTTCTAGACATAGATATTTTTTCGGTGTCCGGCCTGTCTCCAGACTCTTTACCTCCTGCCCCTGTTAAGCCGGACAGATACTACAGGGTCCCAGACTCCCATAAATTTCTTTGCAAAAACCCTGCTGCTGACCCACAATGTATCTCACAGGGTCCCAAAGGGGTCAAGGCTGCTTCTGCCAAACACCCTGTCCCCTCAGACAGAGATTCTAGTGCTTTGGACAGATGGGGGAAAAAAGTTTACACTTCTGCTAGCTTGGCTGTAAGGGCTTTAAACTGCCAGTTTCATATGCTCAAATATCGGCAATACTTAATGTCTTTGTTAAAACAAAAAATGTTGACAAATTCTGAATGTTCTGAGAACAAAGATTTACAGGATTTATTGCATGCAGCTGAACAAGTGGGAAAACATACTTTGCAGTGTGGCTATGATTCACTGGAGGCCTCGTGCAGGGCTGCTGTTACAGGTTCTTTTATTAGAAGGCATGCTTGGTTAAAGGAACAGAATCTGCCCGATCATGTTAAAGCAAAATTATTGGATGCTCCATTACAGTATGATATTTTGTTTCATGTTAAGGCAGAGGAGATGTTAAAGAAAATGGAGGATAAGGCAAAATCTATGCAGACAGTAAAGGATTTCTTACAGGTACAGCCACTCAGATTTAGCAGGAACTGGCCCTCTAAGAATTGGTCCTTTCCAGTGTCAGACCACAAAGAGGCAGATTCAGACGCCCTAGAGGCAGGCAACAGCCCCAGGGCTCATACAGGCTCAAACAATGGGGTACTTCTACCTGAAAAGCGGAGAAGACAAATCACAGCCTTATAGAAAACAGTCCCAATGACTTTACTCTGCCATTGCTAAGCACTTATTTTTTGGCAGCACCCTTAGGGGGAAAGCTAGTACTTTTTTCACAAAACTGGCACAAGATTACCCAGGACAAATGGGTCTTAAATATAGTCTCTCAGGGTTACAGGTTCCACTTTCACATCCTTCCAAAGGCAAAAGGCATGCCAGACCTGCCACGCAATCAATGGCAAAAGGCACAAAAACAAGTTTCAGCTCTCATGGACATGGGGGCTATTCAGCCAGTGCCACACCAAGAACAAGGGACAAGGATTTTACTCGAGACTTTTCTTAGTACCAAGAAAGGACAAAGCCTGGAGACCAATTCTGGACCTGTCTATTCTAAATACTTTTCTGGATGTCCCAAAATTCAAAATGTTGACTCTACAGCAGCTTCTGCCCATGCTGGGCAAGAAGGCTTGACTTGTAACTTTCGACCTCAAAGAGGCATACCTGCATGTCCCAATCAGACAGTCTTGCAGAAGATACCTCAGACTCGCAGTTGGCTCACTGCACTACCAATTCTCTGCACTGCCTTTTGGCTTATCTACTGCGCCCAGGGTCTTCACAAAATGCCTGGCACCAGTAATTGCATTTTGCAGACAAAGAGGAATTCAAATATACCCCTACTTGGACAACTGCCTTATTCAAGCAAATGACAGAGATATTCTACTACAGCATCTGGCGTTTGTAAAAAGATTACTAGTTTTCCTAGGGTACACAGTAAACGAAAATGAATCAAAACTAGTACCCTCTCAAGAGATAAAATTCCTGGGTGCAAGCTTAAATACAACTGACCATATGGCTTATCTCATGCCAGACAAACAAAGGCATCTGACTTCTTACTTCAAAGACATGGCAACAAAGACCCAGTTATCTGCAAGAAAAATTCTGCAGGCTCTAGACTACATGGCATCCTGCATTCTACTAATTCCATATGCAAGACTGCATATGAGGAAACCACAATGGTATCTAAAAAGTGTTTGGACTCAACATTGCCACAGCCTGGAAACAGTAATTTCTCTCATTCCCTGCCTGCAACAGGAATTTCAATGGTGGGCACAGGCCTGTCACCACAACAAGGGACAGCCATTCACCTTACCCACTGCCAGGCAAACACTAACAGATGCATCAGATTATGCCTGGGGAGCGCACATGGCAGGAAAATGTATTCAGGGCACATGGCCCACAAACCAAATGCATCTTCATATCAATCAAAAAGAGATGCTAGCTATACAAAATGCCCTGACAGCCTTCAAGGACCTACTTCATCCAGGACAACTTCTGATAAAGACGGACAATACTACAGTCATATGTGGTACATAAACAAGCAAGGGGGCACACATTCCTACCCCCTCTGCAGGCAAGCCATGACTTTGTGGAACACAGCATTGACTTATCAAGTACATCTGCAGGCACAATTCCTGCCAGGAAAGACAAATACTTTGGCAGACGAACTAAGCAGAAACCTCATGGATCCTCACGAGTGGAAACTGGACCCACAAATCTTCATCTTGATAACAGGGAAATGGGGATGTCCAGACATAGATCTATTCGCTTCCCCTCACAACTGCTAGCTTCAGGGATTCTGCACACAGACTTATCACAAGCAAGCATGGAAAGTGGACGCCCTTTCATTCAGTTGGAAAGCCCTTACAGTATATATATTCCCTCCTCTGCCTCTCCTCTCCAAGGTACTCCTAAAGGTCAGACAAGAAAAGCCAAAAATGATACTGATTGCCCCAGACTGGCCACGCCAGCACTGGTACCCAATCCTAAAGAGCTTGTCTCAAGGCCCAGTCTGGACATTGTCTCTAATACCTCATTTGCTGACCCAACAGAACAAATCGGATCCTGCACAGCCAGCTCAGAACCCTAAATCTGGCTGCATGGCGGATAATGTAATCATTCAGAACACACCTCTCTCTAAAGCAGTTAAGGATGTTATTTTGCAGGCCAGGAGGCCCAGCACCAGAAAATCTTATGCAGACAAATGGAAGAGATTCTGTGCTTGGAACCAAGTGCAGAGAATTGACTCACTTGAACCAAATATTCCTCAGATTTTGCAATACCTAACTGAGATGCTGGACAAGGGCCTATCCTTCTGATCAATTAAGATCCATGCCTCTGCCATTTTATCTCATTATAATACGGAACCACCTAATGTGAGAGTGTTCGATCTCGCCGTTTGTTCTTACACCTGGGTTCGGAGCCGATCCTTGGCTCCGTGTCGGCCGCTTGCAAGCTCTGCATCGAGAAGAAGCTCGAGACCAACCTAACTCCCACAATCCCCCTCTGCCTTTACCTCAGATCTAGTTTGCCGCTGCAGCTCGTGATCAGTTTGATGAGCTCGAGCAACCTTAAGCTAAGATTTATATTTTTTCTTATATTTCTTAAGAAATTTTCTTCAGAATATTATCTCGGGGCCTAACCCCACTAAAGTTACTGGATTGGACATCCCTTTTACTGGATTGACTATTCGATTGACCTTTTTACCGGATTTGACTAAATTTACTGGATTAGACATACTACTGGATTTGACTTTTATTAAATTTAACCTTGTTACTTTAATAAGATGTCTGAGAAAGCTAAGTCTGGCTTTAAACGTTGCCAATGTGGGCAAAAGATGTCAGTGACTGATAATCATAGTTCCTGCGTCTACTGTCTTGGCCCTCTCCATCTGCAAGAAGACTGTTCAATTTGTCATTCTTTCAGTGGAAGGGTCATGACAGATAGGTGCAGGAAACTTATGGATAGGGGTCTTTTAAAACCTACCTTTCAGGAGGCCCTGGATGCATCAGACCAGGCATCCAAATCCTCGAAGGAATCGAAGACGTCGGAGCCCAGGTCATCGGCTCCGAGCTCTTCAGTTAAGGTTCGATCACCGGTTCCACAGACTTCGGGGCCGAGTGTTGAACTTTTGTCAGTATCCGAGCCTCGAGTCTTGGAGCCGGTGACGGAGCTCCCTCCACCGACACTGTTGAGGTCGGCTCTGTCTTCGATTCCTTCGACGCGCTCTTCCAGACCCCTCTCTGACACCGATGTAGACCGCGTGGTGCAGAAACTAATGGAGAATACGGCCTTATCCAAACTCATCTCTGTCTCCTCCCAGTTGGTGTCGAGACTCGAAGGCCTACCCTTATCTCCATCTGTTCCTCCTCCGAAACCTATCCAGTCTTGAGCCGGAAGAGGCTGATCTGCTGATTGTGGAGCCCTCGGTGCCAGAACCGTCCTTCTCTCGGTCGGCGCCGTTCACCTCGACTCTGTCGGATCCGGTACCGGAGTCTCGGGGCCGAAGATCCATCCTTGGTTCCGGGACCGAGTCGGACCGATGTTTCGTTCGACTCTCCCTCTCGGGCCTCGGCTCGGATCGACTCGGCTCCGTCCTCGGGTCGATGCCTTCGTGCCTGTCTCGGGATTCTTCCCATTTCCTCGGAACCGGGAGATACCTCGACTCGGGACCCGGGGGCCTTCGACCTCATGAGGAAGGTGTTGTCTACCCAGACAACCACATCAGCAGAAACAGCTTCTCCTCCCCATAAAGGACCGATCTGAAGTAGGAGATTCATTTGTCTGCAACCTGTGGGTTATGGATCCGATATCGGATCCAAACCGGCATGTTTTACCAGCTATGGATCCAAGCTCTCAGCTCCTCCCCTCACCCATAATGCCCTGCTGTACACTCATGACCTCAGATCTCGTTTGCCGCGCATGGTGACCAGATTGTTTTTCCAGCTCTCCAGGTAAGTGATAGTTTCAGTGTTTAAATTGTAAAATTTAAATAATTTTTTGGTTGATTTGTGTGAAAGTGTAGGTTTCCCTTTTTGTATCATTACTTTTTTTAGAGTTTAATCTAAAATTTATATCCCTCCCCTCGCTGGTAGCGTAGTCTGTGTGTTGGGCCTGTGAGTGATTTTTGTTTTTAGTTACTTACCTTAGTTATAGTAACTGTTATTTGTTAGCTTGGGATGTCTGAGCAGCCCAAGGCTATTTTTTCTAAATGCTCCGAGTGTGGCCATAAGCTTTCCCCAGCTGATGGCCACACTCGGTGTGTTAGATGCCTGGGGGTTGAACACCTCACATCTGGATGTTCCATTTGTGCAGGGTTCAACCCCAGGGCATTGAAGGAGCGGAGGTCCAAGCTTGTTTTGGCGGGCCTTTTGCCGCCGGACTCGGCTCCGACCTCCGCTCCTTCGGGAGTAACCGTCCCCACGGTTGTTCCCTCCTCCTCCTGGGACTCAACCTCCCGCTTCTGGTTCGGAGGAGAGGGATGCTAGAAAAAGGGACCGGAGGGAGAAGCACCATAAGCGGCGGGCCGAGACCTCTGTTTCGGCCCCGCCAGCCAAACGGGCTTCTCCCTCGGCTCCATTGTCGGCTGGATCTCCTCCTCCTCGGCTCCGGTCTCCAGTGTGTTTTTCACCGGGACCTGAGGAGTAGGAGACCCGATCTCTGTCGAGGCTATCGAGGAGGCACTCAAGGCCTACCTCGGAAGCCTCGTCGAGATCCAAGTACAGCCTATCGGATGCTGATCTGGACCGGATGATGAGAAGGTTCATCCAGGCCCAGATGCAGATGGGAGTGCTCTTGCCTCCCACCCCCCCTGGGGGGGAGCTTGACCCCCTTTTTCAAGCCGATTGCTCCTTCTCCGACCCGCTACCCGGGTTCGGAGCACTTGGAGCCGAGCAGCTTCGGAGCCGGGGGTGGGTCGGCGCCGATAGTACTTGGTACTTCGGATCCGACCCTGCCCTCGAGTGCATCGGATCCGACCTCTCAGAGCCTGGATCCGAGCCTCGGATCCGGGGGGATCAGTGCTCCTTCGGCGCCGTCTGTGTCTGAGCGCACTGTCCCGGATCCGGCGCTTGGCGCCGGCTCCGATCCACTCTTCGGATCCGAGGGGAGCCGATTGTTGGATCCTTTGGTCGAGGTCGGCTCCTTCGCCTTTGATGTAGTGGAGAGGGCCCTGTTGAGGGTCTCCGGACCCCGGCACTTGTTTCGCTCCGTCCCGCTCCCTCTGCACTGGGCCAGGCTTCCACCATCCGGCCCTTGGGACAGCCCGCTTCTGTGCCCCAAGCTGTTCCCTGGAACAGGTTGCTGCTGCAGGAGTCCTCTGACAGCCCCCAGAGGATGTTCCTCGCAAGCATACGTGCAAAGGAGGCACATTGACTCCCGAGTCTCTCACGGAAGACACGGATTTCGAGGAAGGGGAAGGCTCCCCACGGTCACCCCCCGAGGATGTCTCATTTGGAGACATCATGGAAATGCTCCGTATAAGGGGGGGGGGTGGTCTGCCCCCAAGTCTTCTTCGGACGAGTCCGTGTTCTTGGAGGCATTTGAAGCGGGCCAGTCTACCTCTTGGGTGTCCCCTCCTGCCGACCCCCTGGTGGACCTCATCACCACCAGGGCGTGGAGGGAACCAGACACCGTGGAGCCAATCCCTAAGAGGCCCGACAGGATCCTCAGCCCACCGTCTGACCGTGCCCATTGGAGTAAGGGGCCTCCGGTAGATGCCATGTTGACGGCGGCGGCCACCAAGAGGGAACTTGCTCAGGAGAGTCCCTCAGTCCATCCCCCGAGCAAGGAGTCTCGGATGATGGACCGCTTGGGGAAGCGGATGTTTAGTTCAGTGACCTTCTCGGTAAGGGCGCTGAACTACCTGGCACACATCATTAGGATGCAACGAGATCTCATTAAAGAATACGCTGCATCTCCCCCAGAGTCCATGTCGGAAGAGGACAAAGTGCTGCACTCCACCCGCATGGCCACTCTTAGATCAGTTACCAATACCTCTATGCGGCTACTCTCCCATGCTACGGAAGGCGCCGCTAAAGCCGCAGGGGCAGGTCTAGTCACTAGACGTCAGGCCTGGCTCCGTCATTGCGATTTCTCTGAGCCCTTCAAAGCGTCATTTGCGAACGCCCCCTTTGATGGTTCTGCCCTCTTTGGCAAAACCGTTCGCGACACTTTGACCCAGAGCAAGAAGGACGGGAAGACGCTGTCTGCCGTCGGAATCCGCTTCTCTGCACCCCAGAGGCCCTACTCTAGGAACCAAAAGGGTCAGAAGAAGATGTGGTTCCGGAAGTCGCAGCAATCCCAGCCTGCTCCGGACAACCAGTCCTTCTGTGGCAGAGGAGGACAGGGAGGACGCTGCCCTAGAGGCAGAGGGGCTCCCAGGAACTTCGGGTCCAGAGAACCCTTCTCTGAACGGCCCGCGCAGCAACCCTGAGGGGTTGCCCGGCTGCTCCACTCTGGAGGCAGTCGGGACGCTGGGCACCTAGCGGCATGGGAGTCCATAACATCAGACCGCTGGGTTCTCCAGATCATATCCAGAGGATACCACATCCCTTTTCGTCACTTACCAAAGTTGAAGTCCCTCCCAGACGTTCCACCCGGTCAACAGGAGGCCGCTTTGGCAGAAATTGGCCATCTGCTAAAGAAAAGAGCCATCCAGCCCGTCCCCCCAGACCAGATCGGATCAGGGTTCTACTCCAGGTTCTTTTTAGTGCCAAAAAAGACGGGGGATCTAAGACCAATTTTAGACCTTTCTCTCTTGAACCTGGCAGTTCCCAAGGAAAATTTCCGAATGGTCACTCTGCAATCTATTCTCCCCCTTCTGGGAGAAAATCACTGGATGTGTTCTATAGACCTCAAAGATGCGTACTACTACATCCTAATGGACAGGCGCTCCAGGAGGTTTCTCCGCTTCCGGCTGGGAGCCAGTCACTACCAGTTCCGGGTCCTTCCCTTTGGTCTCACCACAGCCCCCAGGGTGTTCACCAAAGTATTAGCAGTGGTAGCGGCCCACCTGAGGCTTCAGGGGGTGCAGGTCTTTCCCTACCTGGACGACTGGCTCCTTACCGCCCCAACAAGGCATCTACTACTATTGGCGCGAGATTCCTTTCTCCATCTTGCTCCCAATCTGGGCATTACAATAAATACAAAGAAATCCAACTTGGCGCCCACACAGCTCTTAGATTTTATAGGGGCCAGGTTAGACACAAGGAGTTTAAAAGCCTTCCTCACTGCGGACAGAGTTCAAAATCTGCAGCTCCCGGTGCGGGCCATTCTCCACTCAAGTTCTGTTCCGGCGGAGTTGGTCCTGAGGGCTCTAGGGTCCATGGCGTCTGCTGTAGCACTTCTTCCTCTTGCCAGGCTCAATATGCGCATCCTCCAGTGGACTCTCTTAGTACAGTGGTCATACCTTGCTCTCCCTATGCATCATCCCATTGCGATCAGCAAGGCTTGCAAGCGGTCCCTCCTGTGGTGGCTTCACTCCCCAGATCTCCACGGAGGCCGCCCATTTTGTGCTTCTCCCCCTCTCGCCACGGTGACCACGGACGCCTCCCGCCTCGGGTGGGGGGGCATTTTGCAGGCCGGACCGTCCAAGGCACGTGGAATGATTCAGAGACCTTATTGCATATCAATGTTCTAGAGATGAGAGCAGTGCTCTTAGCGTTGCTAGTACTTCAGGACTTTCTTCCCTTGGGAACAATTGCGATTCAATCGGACAACATGTCAGTTGTCTGGTACATCAACAAGCAAGGGGGAACGAGGTCTTACCCTCTGTGTCGAGAAGCCATGAGAGTTTAGGAATGGGCAATCTCCACCAACCACTTTCTAATAGCAACGCACATTCCGGGTCGGTCCAACATCCTGGCGGACAAGCTCAGTCGCACCATTCTGACCCCTTATGAGTGGTCTCTCAATTTTCAAGTAGCGGAACGCATATTCGCACGGTGGGGAACTCCTTCATGCGATCTTTTTGCCTCTCCCTCAAACACCAAGTGCAACAGTTTTTTCGCTCTGATACCTCCTCCAGGAGGTTCTCCAAGAGACGCTCTGGTGCATGCTTGGCCACCCGGTCTTCTGTATGCTTATCCACCCTTGCCTCTGATGCTCCAAGTTCTTCAGAAAGCCTCTCGGTGGGTTGCAGAATGATTCTCATTGCTCCGTTTTGGCCTCGACAGATCTGGTTCCCCTTCCTAAGGTCTCACTCGGTGAATCCTCCTTGGATTCTAGATCCCATTCTGGATCTGATATCTCATCCATCCTGCATATCTCCTCCGAACCTGGACAACCTGAAGCTGACCGCTTGGCTGCTCCAGTTCCACTCTTGATCAGGACTCCCGGTATTTCGTCCCCTGTTAAGGCGATCCTGGTGGCAGCTCATAAACCGTCCACTAGGAAAGTCTACCGCAGCAAGTGGAAATGGTTTTCTTTGTGGGCGGAGCGGCAAGGCCTGAATCCCTTCACAGTTCCTCTCCCTTTAGTGCTTGATTTCTTAACCACTCTTTTTAATGATGGTGCCAGTAGTTCCACAGTCAAAGTACAACTGGCGGCAATTTCACATTATCACATTGGTCATGACTCTAGTCCACTCATGTCAGCCAAGTTGTGTAAAATTTTCCTTAAAGGTACTTTCCTTCTCAGGCCCCCTGTAAAACAAGTGGTTCCTCCCTGGGACCTTTCCTTAGTTCTCCAGGCCTTGACCGCCCCCCCCCCCCCTTCGAACCAGCGGCTACGGTGGATCTCAAATTCTTGTCTTTCAAGACGGCTTTTTTAGTAGCCATTACATCGGCCAAGAGAGTTTCAGAGCTCCAAGCATTATCAGCTAAACCTCCTTACTTGGTCTTTCATCCGGACCGTGTTTACCTCAGGACCAACCCATCCTTTCTTCCTAAAGTAGCTTCTGAAGCAAACATTAATCAATCCATTAACCTCCCTGTTTTCTTTCCTAAATATGAAAACAAAGGTGAATACAAGCTTCACTCCTTAGATGTTCACAGGCAACTTAGATTTTATCTAAACAGAACGGCTGGTCATAGGCAATCCGACCAGTTGTTCATTTCCTTTGCTAAATTTAATTTGGGCAAGCCAATTTCTAAAGTTTCTCTGTCTCGCTGGATCTCACAGTGTATCTTATTGGCTTATCAAGCTTCAGGAAGGCCCGCACCGGAGGGTGTACACGCCCATTCAACCCGGTCAGTATCTACCTCGGCAGCCTTTAAGGCTAGGATTCCTCTAGATGATATTTGTGCAGCAACCACGTGGGCTTCATCTCATACTTTTATTTCCCACTACAAGTTGGATCTTGCATCTAGGGGTAGAGCATCCTTTGGCTCCGCGGTGCTCCGGAATATCCTTCCATGATGGCCGCCCAAGATTCAGGTAGCTGGGGACTCTGTCCCACAGGTTGCAGACAAATGAATCTCCTACTTCAGATTTAGAAGTTATGTACTCACCATAACGTTCCATCTGAGTAGGTGTATTCATTTGTCTGCAACCATCCCGCCCTCCTATCCCCCTGGCCTTTCAGTTTCCTGCATATTATGTGTTACCCTTTTCAGGGTGTTCTTGCTGTTGGCAAACTCGATCTGAGGTCATGAGGGTACAGCAGAGCATTATGGATGAGGGGAGGAGCTGAGAGCTTGGATCCATAGCTGGTAAACCATGCCGGTTCGGATCCGATATCGGATCCATAACCCACAGGTTGCAGACAAATGAATACACCTACTCAGATGGAACGTTATGGTGAGTACATAACTTCTAATTATCCTCCTCTGCACCCACGGCTACATCTAAGCATCGAGCACCTGTGTCTCAGCCACCCCTGGAGGGTGCCCCCTCTTCCTCGGAGGCTTCTTCGGATGCTCCCACCGAAGAAGTCCCGAGGAAAAGATTGTGTAAGAGGAGACACTTAGATTCTCCACAAGAATCATTGACATCGGACACTGACTTAGATGAGTCAGAAGGGTCCCCCAAAGTCACCCTCAGAGGATGTCTCTTTTTCTGACATCCTGGAGATCCTAAAGCAGAAAGGTGATTGGCAAGCCCTCCCCCCTTCTGAGGATGAGTCAGTTTTGCTGAAGGCATTCGGTGCTCGCCCTTCCTCCTCCTGGGTCACTCCGCCCTTCGATGAGTTGATGGAGCTGATTGCTCGAAGGGTGTGGGAGACGCCTGACACGGTGGAGCCAGTCCCTAGAAAGCCTAACAAATATATTACTGCCCCTCAGGATAAGGCTTATCTGACAAAGGGAGTGCCAGTGGACGCTATGGTGGTGGCAGCGGCCACGAAAAAGGAGATGTCTGAATCTTCCTCATCTGTCCATCCGCCTAACAGAGATTCTAGGACTATGGACAGGTATGGGAAGCGCATTTTTAGTTCAGCGGCTTTTTCTATGCGATCCCTGAACTACATGACCCACTTCACACGGCTACAGAGGGATCTAATCAAAGAGTTGGGAGATACCCTCCAGGGTACTACAGATGCTGCTGTTTCAGAAAAAGTTACAGCACATCTCAATACCCTTACATCCATTGTAAACTCGTCCATGAGGCTGATCTCATACGCAGCCGAAGGATCGAGTAGGGCAGCAGCTTCAGCGATTGCTCTTCGCAGACAATCCTGGATGCGCTTATGTTCTTTTGCGGAAGCCTTCAAGTCTTCCTTTACTAACGCCCCATTTGATGGTGCCACTCTCTTTGGCCCCAAAGTAAAGGAGACCCTTACCCGGTGTGAGCAGGAGGGAAAGACTCTGTCTGCTGTCGGAGTCTGTTTTTCCACCCCATCCAGACCGTACCCCAAAGGGCAACGTGGTGGAAAAATGTGGTTTCAAAAACCCCAAGGATCTTTCCCAGGCACACAGGGTGATGCCCCCTCTAGAGGCAGAGGAGGGGGCAGAGGTGGAAGACGCCGCCCTGGCGGCAGAGGGGGTCCGCAAAACCAAGGTGACAGGGATACACCCCCTGGTAAACCTTTCCAGCACTCCTGAGAGGAGGCCCGACTGTCCTGCTCTGGAGGCAGTCGGGGTCGCTTAGCTTTATACCCTCAGGCCTGGAAAAATCTTACATCAGACAACTGGGTAAAAAGTGTTGTTACCAGAGGCTACAGAATACCCTTCCTATTGCCCCCAATTCCGAAGAGAAGACTCCCAGATGTACCGCCCCATCTGCGAGACCCTGCAGCTATAGAAATTTCAAAGCTGCTAGAAAAAAGTCATCCAACCAGTCCCAGCGGACCAAAGAGGATTCGGAACTTACTCAAGGTTCTTTTTAGTTCCAAAGAAGACAGGGGACTGGAGGCCGATTCTAGACCTAAGTAACCTCAATACCTTCGTCAAGAAAGAAAAGTTCCGAATGGTCACGCTTCAATCTATCCTTCCATTTTTACAGAAGGACGACTGGATGTGCTCAATAGATCTGAAGGACGCATACTACCACATCAAAATGGCCAGGGCGTCCAGGGATCACTTGCGCTTCCGGCTGGGAGCCAGCCACTTTCAGTTTCGAGCCCTGCCCTTTGGTCTGACCTCAGCCCCCAGGGTTTTCACCAAATGCATGGCAGTGGTGGCGTCTCACCTGAGACGCCTGGGATTCCAGGTGTTTCCGTATCTGGACGACTGGCTCCTTTCTGCCACCACCCAGCGTCAACTAGTTCAGGCCAGGGATTACACACTACAGCTTTGTGTTCATCTCGGAATTTCCGTAAATTTCGAAAAATCTTCACTACAGCCATCACAGCATATCTCATTCATAGGAGCAGAATTGGATACGCATCATTTAATTCTAAGACTTCATCCAGAAAGGATAGCCTCACTACAAAGCCACATTTCTCTCCTTCTGTCGTCCAGAAAGTCCCCAGCAAAACTGGTTCTGAAGGTTTTGGGTCTCATGGCAGCTTCTCTCATTGCGATACCATTGGGAAGACTGCACATGAGAGTTCTACAATGGCTACTGTTTGCACAATGGTCGTTCCAACAGCTACCTCTGACACACGAAATTCTGATCACAAATACATGCAAATCACACCTAGACTGGTGGCTTCAGACTTGCAACCTTTCCAGCGGAAGACCATTTGTGCTACCACGACAGCTACGGTGACCACGGACGCTTCCCTGATAGGGTGGGGGGGCATCTTTCAGGGACAGACAGTCCAAGGCGAATGGACCAATTTAGAGTACAATCTGCACATCAATGTCCTAGAGTTGAGGGCAGTGTTTCTAGCGTTGCAACACTTTGCTCCCCTTCTTCCTCTAGGGACTATTGCAGTTCAGACGGACAACATGTCCGTAGTCTGGTACATAAACAAA
Organism: Protopterus annectens; assembly: GCF_019279795.1. Lineage (NCBI taxonomy): Eukaryota > Metazoa > Chordata > Ceratodontiformes > Protopteridae > Protopterus > Protopterus annectens. The sequence continues at coordinate 1,349,235,133 of NC_056746.1, read as the reverse complement.
CAAGGGGGAACCAAGTCTTATCAGCTATGCAGAGAGGCCATGAGAATCTGGCAATGGGCAGAGTCCACGGGTTGCTTTCTGATTGCAACGCACATCCTGGGGTCATCCAACGTCATAGCCGACAGGCTGAGCAGGGCAATCCTGTTGCCTCACGAGTGGTCCCAAAAACAGTCAGTTGCGAAGAAGATTTTTCGCAAGTGGGGCCAGCCTCTGCGATCTTTTGCATCTCCAATGAATGCCAAATGCAGGAGCTACTTTGCCCTATTACCCTCCAGGGAAGTCCCCAGGGACGCGCTGGTTCACGATTGGCCCCCGGGTCTCCTGTACGCTTTTCCTCCCTTTCCCCTGATTGCGAAGTTTCTGCAGAAAGCCAACAACCTGCAAAGGACGATTATCCTCATTGCCCCATTCTGGCCTCGTCAAATTTGGTTTCCCTTTCTTCGGGCACACCGCATTCGGGGACCCTGGATCCTGGACCCGGAGCCAGATCTACTGACCCACTCGTCAGGGGCTCCCCACCCCTCGCTCTTCTCACTCCATCTAGCAGCTTGGTTGCTCCTCTACTTAGCCAGGTCTGATCTTCTTTCACCTGCAGTTCAGAATATACTAGTGGCTTCTCATAAAGCTTCCACTACAAAGACCTACACAAGTAAATGGAAGCGCTTTGTTTTTTGGGCAAATACACAGCAATTGGATCCTGTTATGGCTCCCTTAAACAAGATCTTGGAGTTTTTAACAGAGTTGTTCCACCAAGGAGCTTCTCCTGCCACTTTAAGAGTGCAATTGGCTGCCATTTCCAACTTTCATGTGGAAGAATGTGGGCACCTATTATGGCCCACAGACTTTGTAAGGCCTTTTAAAAGGATCTTTCCATATTAGACCACCAGTTAGAACTCCTACATCTCCTTGGAATCTGAACCTTTTATTGTCTAAATTGATGTTGCCTCCGTTTGAACCGGCTTCCTCTTGTCCATTGAAGTTTTTGTCGTGGAAGACCCTCTTTTTGGTGGCCATTACATCGGCTAGGCGGGTGTCAGAGCTTCAGGCTCTTTCTATTAAGCACCCTTATCTGATTTTTCACTCTGACAGAGTATCTCTTCGCACTAATCCATCCTTTCTCCCCAAAGTCTGTTCTATTAATAACATTAATCAATCCATTGAACTCCCTACCTTTTTCAAAAATCACTCCAATAAGTTGGAGTATATGTTACACAAGTTGGATGTTCATAGACAACTTAGATTTTACTTGGATAGAACAAAGGATCACAGGAAATCAGATCAACTTTTTATAGCCTTTGGACAGCAGGAAAGGTGTAGCAGTTACCAAACGAACCCTTTCCAAATGGCTAACTGATTGCATTATATTTGTTTATGCTACTTCGGAACAAACCTTACCTTTCAAACCCAAAGGACACTCTACAAGATCAGTATCTACATCCCTGGCTCATGCAGCTCGTTTACCATTAGACACTATTTGTGCAGCTGCCACTTGGTCTAAACCACATACATTCATTTCTCATTACAAGGTGGACAAGGTTTCTAGGGATAGGGCAACCTTTGGTTCCACTGTGCTCAAGAACGTTCTCCCATGAGTTCCTCAGGAACATGGAGCTAGGGACGCTACCCAGGTGTAAGCACAAACGGCGAGATCGAACACTCTCACATTTAGAAGTTATGTCCTTACCATAACGTTCCATGTGGAGTGTTCATCTCGCCTTTGTTCTTACATTCCCACCCTCAGGAAGAACGTACGGTTTGGTGCCTGGTCTGGTTTATTCTGCTTCTGCATTCGCAGTTGTTGTGTATATATGCATGTACATATGTATATATAGGTACAAGTGTTCTTGCAGTTATGTAGTTTTTGCATGAGTATGTTTCTCTCTCTGACTGCTGGTTTGCTTGCAAACTAGATCTGAGGTAAAGGCAGAGGGGGATTGTGGGAGTTAGGTTGGTCTCGAGCTTCTTCTCGATGCAGAGCTTGCAAGCGGCCGACACGGAGCCGAGGATCGGCTCCGAACCCAGGTGTAAGAACAAAGGCGAGATGAACACTCCACATGGAACGTTATGGTAAGGACATAACTTCTAATTTTTTCCCATCCACTGCTAAGACAGTTTCTCAGAGGGGCCAAAAACATAAGACCTCCAAGGAGAGCTCCAATACCTGCATGGGACCTCAATTTTGTCTTGGAAAAACTCACACTGCCTCCTTTTGAGCCTGCCAATACAGCAGAGATAAAATACTTGTCATGGAAAACCGCTCTTCTCCTAGCAATAACCTCAGCAAAAAGAGTCTCAGAGTTACAGGCACTAATGGCTGTGGAACCTTTTATTATTTTCCATCAGGACAGACAGGGTTTCTCTAAGGACAAACCTGCCATTTATGCCTAAGGTAGTGTCCAGCGTGACTCTTAATCAAACCATAATACATTTGCCTACCTTTTATCCAAACCCACAGAATAAGGGGGAGAGACTTCTGCATACTTTGGACATACACAGACAGCTATGCTTTTACTTGGACAAGACTAAAGCCTTCAGAAAGACTGAGCAACTCCTAGTGGCATATGCTGCAGGTACCCAAGGAAAAGCCATTTCAATGCAGACTATTTCAAAATGGATAGGCCACTGCATTTGTTTCTGCTATTCTCAACATGGCAAATTAGTGCCCAAGGGCATTAGGCCACATTCTAGCAGAGCAGCAGCCACTTCAGCAGCCTTCCTCAGAGGAGTACCAACCAAGGATATTTTGGAGGCTGCAATATGGACTTCAGTGCACACTTTTACACAGCACTACCATTTACCTCCCTAATCTAAACCCAGAGTAGCTTTGCCACTGCAATTCTTCAAGGCCTCATAGCCACTCCAAACTCTCTCTAGGCCCAGCCGCCCAACCTCAACTTTGGGATTCAACCCAATTGTAATGACTGCAACAATGAAACACGATGAGCATAGTACAGTTGTGTACCTACCATAAATGTAGATGCTCGAGTGTATTCACTGTTGCAGTCCAGGTTACTCTCCCACCATCCCCCTTTCTCTTTGCTGGGACTTATAGTTTCAAAGTTTCATAGTTTAGTACTAGGCTATCTGCCCTGGGGCATTTGTAAGCCTAGCCATAGTGATGTGGCTTTTGCCACCCCATGAAATGGTACAAAAATGTACAGAATAAATTTAGAATACTGTGCCCCTGTCTAGTAGTGACACAGTGAAGGTCCCCTTATGTAATATAATTAGTTTACTGTGCCCCTGTCTAGCAGTGACACATATGTGACCCCTGGGGTAAACTTACGATCTCCCATCCACTCATCAAGATTTCTCTTGAAGAGAGTCAGTGAGTGGCTCTGCCTAACATGAACTGGGATCTTGTTCCAAAGCATGGGAAGCCTCTGGGTTATGAATCTATCCCTCCAGCATGTCCTATTCATACTTGTGCCGAGGTTCAAGTCTTTAGCTCTCGTGGTCCTGATGGATTTGGATTTTTTGAGGTGGAGCATGTCCATCAGATCCTGATTGGACATGGACTTGTACGTCAGGCAGAGATCACCTCTGAGCAGGCGGTATGCTACTGAATAGAGCTGAAGTTTCTTTAGTCTGGCAGAATAAGACATATGTTTGAGACCATTGATCCTCTTGGTGAGGTACTTTTGTGGTCTCTCCAGCTGTTGCAAATGCCGGGTGAGGTACATACCAAATGGGGCATTGTACTCAATCATGGGTCTGATGAGGGAGGAGTATAGGGGTATAATGACATCCTTGGATCTGGATGTGAATCCCTTCATGATGAGGTGTGCAAGGTAGAATGTTTTTCTAACCACTTTGGCAACGTGGGTGTCAAATGAGAGGTCGCTGTCGACTTGGGTCCCTAGGTCTCCGATTACTTTTTCCGTACTCAGTGGGTTGCTGTCTATGTGATAATTTGTGGGTACTTTGTTTTTCCCAAAGGGGATGACTATACATTTTTTGGCATTTAGTTTAAGGCCGTGACTCCGGCACCAGTTGTCCGTTTCTGTGAGGCCTTTTTGTAGGATGTATGTGTCCGCTTGTGTATCTACTATGGCGCCTAGTTTGCAGTCATCTGCGAACTTTGTCATCCACAACCCCCCATGTTTGCTTTAACATCTGAGAAATAAATGCCGAACAAGAGGGGTCCCAGGACAAATCCCTGTGGGACACCCCTGCAGGACACCACTTGTGACTGGCTTAGAGTCTGACATTGCTCCAGCGATTTTAACTTTATGCGTTCTGTCCTTTAGCCAGTTTGCAACCCATCTAGTGACATAAGGGTTTACGTTTAAGCTGTTGAGCTTGTCTAAGATGCTAAAGTGGGGTGTTGTGTCGAAGGCCTTAGCCAAGTCCAGGTAGGCTGTATGGACTGCTTTGCCCTCATCAATGGCTCTAGTGACTGTTTTGAAAAAGTCAACCAGGTTCAAAAGACAGGATCTGCCCTTTACAAAGCCAAACTGGGTGGGGTCAAGTGTCTATAGGTCCCCTATGTCTCTGTTTATGAGTTCTATAATGATTCTTTCCATAGTTTTGCAGACCAGGCTGGTTAAGCTTATGGGGCGGTAGTTCCCTGGGTCTGTAGAGGTACCCCCTTTGTGGAGTGGAACCACTGTTGCTGTACGCCAGTGTTCAGGTACATAGCCTGTCGTAAGGCTAAGGTTAAATAGCATTTTTATGTGCGGGTTTAACTCCTCTTGGAGTTCACGTAGCACGCAACCCGGGATACCGTCAGGTCCCATTGATGCTGTGTTTTTAGCTTTGTTGAGGGCGGTTCTCACTTGGACATCTGAGATGACAGGGAGATTACATTCAGCTGGGATAAGTATTACTTCTTTTGGGGGTGAGGGAGGGGAGAAGTTTGCACTGAAGCTGTCCGCCAGAATGTTTGCAATATCTGTGGGTTCAGTGTATTTTCTGTTGTGAACTAACTCTGAGCATATCTGAGGGTTTCCGTCCAGGTTTCTAACATAGCTGAAGAAGGCTTTGTGGTTATCTTTAGTGTCCTTAGCGATTTTTCTCTCAAAGTTGGCCTTGGATGTTTTTATGAGAGAACGTAGTTTTCTGCTAATGTTGATCAGAGATGTCTTCCCTTTATGGGATTTTGCTCTGACATGCATTAGCTTCCTTCTTTTGTTATACAATTTGTTAATGGCTGAGGTCCACCAGACAGGACGCTTGCCTTTGGTGGAGAGGGACTTTGATTTATTTGGGATTGCATGATCCATGCATTCTTGGAGATGTCCATAGAAAGCATTTGTGAAGGATTCGGCATTGTGGGATGTGGTATCCACTGGCCCAGTGGGCTTAAAGGATACCATCTCAGTCTTAAGAAGAGTGAAGTCTGCTTTTGAGAAGTTTTTCACTGTGGTCTTTTGTGCTGGGGGTGGAGGTGGGATATGTATATCCAGGGTGATTAGTTTGTGGTCAGATCTCACTAGTGAGGGGTATACCTCTGGTGTGGAGCATTTTGTCCCCATGTTTGTGATGATCAGGTCTAGTATATTATCCCCCCCTAGTGGGAGAGGTGACTAGTTGTTCCAGTGCATTTGAATTTAAGAATTCCAGGAACCTTTGGGCTAGGGTGTTAGGGCTAGAATAATGTACCCAATCTATGTTTGCGTAGTTGAAGTCTCCCAGTATGATGGTATTTTGTGATACATTCATATCCTCCAATGTCTTCAGGAAGGCTGAGTGGGGTTCCTGAGATTGGGAGGGTGGTCTGTAACATGCTACCAGTTGTATAGCAGTTTTGCCTATGGTTAGTTGCACCTGTATGGTCTCTGATGCTTCATGTGTTGCTACTAACCTGGAGGTGTGGGTGTCCTTGATGAATATGGACACTCCCCCTCCCTTTGTGGTTCGGCCCGGTTTTTGGGGCCGAAAAGCATGATACGAGGTATAGCCTGGTAGCGCTGGGGTGCTCTCAGGAGCCTTGAAGTAGGTTTCAGTTACTGCACAGACGTCAATGTTCTCCATGCTGAGGAGTGCGAGTGCCTGCATCTTGAGATTTAGACTTCTGGCGTTGAGCAGCATTACCCTTAGTTTTTTTCCATTTTTGTTTTCTAAGGAGGTGGGTTTGTCTTTTGAGCCTTGCCTAAAAAAGGCACTATGGGGGTGGCAAGAGCCTTAGCCAATATCCAGAAGCCCAGTGGTGACAGGTGTAAGCCATACCTTGCGAAGCAGCGTGGCTTGTCCAACATGTCATCCCAGGTAGACAAACATTGGATCCCCTTAGAATGACACCAGTACTTGAGCCAATTATCTGTACCTATGTGATGTATTTGCTTGTAGATGAATGTTATGTGCATGCTTTTTTATGATCATAATTTTTACAGCCTACCCTTTTAGGGGCACCTGACATCTGGGGCTAGAAAAACTGAAGAAAATGGCGTCGGCTGCATCTTTTATACCCCTGGCGCACTGACGTCAGGGAAGAGGTGACAGCAACTGACGCTGGACCAGGACTTTGGAATTCAGGCCGACTGCGCGTAGCCTACCAGACTGCGGATAGCCTACCAGCAGGATAACCCAAGTGTAATGGCTGCAACAGTGAATACACTCGAACATCTACATTTATGGTAGGTACACAACTCAACTTTCCTTCTTCCCCTCTTGCTCCAGTCAGCACCTTTGGTGCATTCAGCTAAGTCCTCAGTGAGCCTTTCAGATTTGGACATGGATCGGCTAGTGCAGAAGCTTTTACAGGCACCAGGACTTGCCAAATTGTTGTCGACCCCGACTACCTCGTCTGTGCCGAAGACCATGGAACCGGATTTGTCTACTCCTCCTCCGAGTCGTACTGGACTCTCTGAGCCGAAGGAAACTGAACCGATGGTTGTCAAACCCTTGGAGCCGATACCCACACAGGTGTACCTCAAGTACGCCCACAGGGCGTCCCCTGCTCTTCTGAGACCTCCCCAGATCCCCCCACTGAGGGAGGTGCCCAGGAAGAGACTGTGCAAAAGGTGGCACTTAGACTCCCCACAGGAGTCTTTAACATCTGACACGGACTTAGATGAGTCAGATGGGTCCCCTTGATCCCCCTCTGAGAATATTTCCTTTGCAGAGATACTAGAGATCCTTAGAGGGGCAGTTGGCAGTCCACGACCCCTACTGAGGATGAGTCCGTGCTCGTGAAGGCTTTTGGGTCTCAACCTTCCACTTCTTGGGGGTCTCCGCCTTACGACGAGCTCATGGAACTGATTTTTCGTAAGGCGTTGGAGTCACCGGAGGCCATAGAGCCTGTTCCTCGTAAGCCCAATAGATTCATGTCTGCCCCAGTGGACAAGCCATTTTTGACAAAGGGAGTGCCTGTTGATGCCATGGCGGTAGCTGCAGCCACCAAAAATTAAGTGTCTGAGACATCCACCTCTATCCATTGCCCTAACAGAGATTCTAGGGTCATGGATAGATATGAGGAGCGCATGTTTAGTTCAGCGACTATTTCTCTGCAATCACTGAACTACTTAACCCACTTTACAAGACTACAAAGAGATCTCCTGAAAGAGCTAGGAGATACTGTCCAGGGTACGGTAGCTGCAGGGGTGGCCGACAAAGTCAACGCCCAGCTCGCTACCCTAAACTCAGTGGTAAACTCGTCCATGTGTCTCATATCCTATGCATCTGATGGTTCGAGTAGAGCCGCTAGTTCGGGCATTGCTCTTCGAAGACGAGCCTGGATGCATCTCTTTTCCTTTGCGGAACTCTTTAAGTCTTCCTTTATTAATACCCCATTCGATGGCTCATCACTGTTTGGGCCCAAAGTAAAGGAAACTTTAACCAGGTGTGAGCAGGAAGGCAAAACCTTACCTGCCATTGGAGTCCATTTTTCTACCCCCTACTCGGCCCTATCCCAAGGGCCCTAGGGGCGGGAAAATGTGGTTCTGAAAAGCACAGGGAGCCTTTCAGGGCACACATGGAGAAACCCCCTCTAGAGGCAGAGGAGGGGGTTATAATGGAAGACACCAACCCCGCGGCAGAGGGGGTCTGCAGCAACAGGGCGACAGGGGGTCAGTTCTCTGGTCAACCCTACCAGCGCCCCTGAAAGGGGGCCCGACTGTTCGGCTCTGGAGACATGTGGGGGTCGCTTGCTTTGTACCCAAGTATCTGATGTTTATGTTTAGCCAGGCTTCTGGGTACAAAGACATCATTTCCAGAGGATATTTCATACCGTTCTCTTCCACTCCTATACCTGTAAACAGAATCCCAGATGTTCCACCCAATCTCAGGGAACAAGCAATCGTAGAGGTCCACAGATTGCTAGAAAAAAGTCATCCAACCAGTCCCAGCGGATCAAGTTGGATTCGGAACTTACAATAGATTCTTTTTGGTACCAAAGATACCAGTGGACTGGAGACCTATCTTGGACCTTAGCAGACTCAACCAGTTCGTAAAGAAAGAGAAGTTCCGAATGGTCATGCTTCAGTCCATTCTTCCCTTCCTAGGGAAAGGCGATTGGATGTGCTCCATAGATATCAAGAACGTGTACTATCACACAAAGATGAACAGACGCTCCAGAGATCATCTGCATTTCCAGCTGGGAACCAATCATTACCAGTTTTGAGCCCTGCCCTTTGGTCTCACTACAGCCCTCAGAGTATTCACCAAATGCATGGCAGTGGTCACGGCTCACCTGAGACATCTAGTATTCTAGGTGTTTCCATACCTAGACGATTGGCTCCTCACCGCTACCACCAGGCATCAATTGACTCAGGCAACACAATACACTGACACTCTGCCATCAATTAGGCATTACAATCAACTTCGAAAAGTCTGCCTTATCGCCATCGTAGTATACCGTTTTTCTAGGAGCAGAGTTAGATACCTGAACTACCACTCTATGTCTCCCTGTCAAAAGAGTCTCACTTCTCCGCCAAAACGTCAGCTCACTGGTGTCCAAAGAACAAAGCTACAACCGCAGAGGTTTGATGGTGGCAGCAATCCTGGCTATACCACTCACAAGGATGCATATGCAAATTCTTCAATGGCTCCTCTTTGCTCAGTGGTCATACCAGAAACTACCGATGCACCACATTATTCTCCTCACGAATTCTTGCAGGAGAGACCTTCGGTGGTGGTTGACGTCTCTTCATGTCACAGTCGGAAGACCCTTTGCCCCCCCCCCCCCCCCTGTAGCCACTGTGACCACAGACGCTTCCCTGATAGGGTGGGGGGGGGGCATTTTCAGGGAAAGACTGCCCAAGGCACATGGACAGATCAAGAATCACATCTGCACATCAGTGTTCTAGAGTTGAGACCGGTACTTCTGGTGTTGCAGTACTTTCAGGACTCTCTCCCTCTAGGAACTATTGCAGTTCAGACGGACAACATGTCAGTAGTCTGGTACCTGAACAAGCAAGACGGAACCAAGTCTTACCCCCTTTGTCAAGAAGCCCTCAGGGTCTGGCAATGGGCTGTGTCGTCCCAGCGTTTCTTTTAGCAACGCACATCCCGGGGAAATCCACCGCGATAGCAGACAAGCTAAGCAGGGCGATGTTGCTCCCTCACGAGTGGTCTCTCAAACAGGTTGCGGAGTTGATTTTCCGCAAATGGGGCCAGCCTTGCTGCGACCTCTTTGCCAGCCACATCAATTCAAAATGCATAAGCTACTTTGCCCTAATACCACCTCCCGGTCATCCCTCGAAAGATGCATTTTTACACGATTGGCCCCCGGGTCTCCTTTATGCATTTCCACCCTTCCCATTGATGCCCAGATTTTTACAGAAAGCAAAATCACTGGGAAGGACTGTTATACTCATAGCCCTCTACTGGCCTCGACAGATTTGGTTTCCGTTTCTCCACCATCTGTTGGAAGATCCATGGATCCTGGACCCAGTTCCGGACCTTCTGACGCACCCGTCAGGGGCCCTTCATCCTTCACTGCAGTCCCTGAAACTGACTGCTTGGCTAATCCACTTCCCCTAATTGCCAGGCTTCATTCAATTTCAGAAGATACAAGACAAATTATCTTGTCTTCTCACAAGCCATCTACCAGGAAATTATATGGCAGTAAATGGAAAAGGTTCTCAATTTGGGCCAACACGCAGAACACTGACCCTTTCCAAGCTCAGTTATCTGTTTTAGAATTCTTGACAAAAATCTTTACGGAAGGGGCAGAAGCTGCTACAGTTAGAGTCCAGTTAGCTGCCATCTCAAGTTTTCACCTTGAGTTTGGTGGCTCAAATGTTATGGGCCATAAATTATCTAAGACTTTTCTTAAAGGCGTTCTTCATACGAGACCTCCTATCAAAATTCTGTATTCTCCCTGGAATTTAAACTTTATGCTGTCTCAAGTTATTCTTCCCCCTTTTGAACCAGCATCTTCTTGTGATCTCAAATATTTATCCTGGAAAACTATATTTCTTGTGGCCATTACTTCTGCCCGCAGAGTGTCAGAACTTCAAGTATTATCTATTAGACCACCCTACATGATTGTCCATGCTGATAGAGTATCTCTCAGAACAAACCCCTCATTTTTACCTAAAGTCTGTTCTGAGTCAAATATCAATCAGGTCATTGAGTTGCCAGTCTTTTTTCACAACCACTCTAGCAAATTGGAATACATGCTGCACAAACTTGATGTACACAGACAGCTCAGATTTTATCTTGACAGAACTAAGGATATTAGAAAATCAGACCAACTTTTTGTATCCTTCTCAGAAGCCAGAAAAGGCAATCCAGTGGCTAAAACAACCTTATCTAAATGGTTATCCGATTGCATATCCTTTATGAAAATGCGAGCATGCCGTTAACACACAAACCTAAGGCTCATTCTACCAGAGCCATCTCTACGTCTTCTGCTTTTCAAGCTAAATTGCCCCTTGACAATATTTGCGCTGCAGCCACTTGGTCTAAGCCTCATACCTTTATCACACATTACAAAGTAGATCAGGCTTCAAGGGACAGGTCTTCCTTTGTTTCCATGGTACTGAAGAACATACTCCCATGAGCCACCCAGGGTTGAGGGTGCTAGGGACGCTACCCATCAGTGAGAATAAACAGCGAGATTTAACAACTTCACATAAAGAAGTTATGTACTTAACATAACGTTCCATGTGAGTTGTTTATCTCGCCTTCATTCTCACGTCCCCCCCTCCTTCCCCCTCCTGGCTGACTGTTGACTTAGAGGCTAGTACCATCCTGGTTATGAGATACTGGCAAACCTTGAGCTTTGGTATCGGCCATGTCAGAGCCGAGGATCGGCTCCAAATCCATCAGTGAGAATAAAGGCGAGATAAACAACTCACAAGGAACGTTATGGTAAATACATAACTTCTTTTTTTTTGGATAGCTAAAGCCATTTCTGTTTGCTATTCATTTCATGGGAAGAGCCTTCATTCTGTTAAGGCTCATTCTACTAGAGCTATGGTTTCTTCTGGTGCTTTTTTCAAGGGTGTTCATAATAATTCTATTCTTGAAACAGCAACCTGTACTTGTGCATACCTTTACTAAGCACTATACGTTGGATGTGATTTCTAGGCGTAGAGCTGGCTTTGCCAGGGCTTCTGTCCATGGCTTCCGAGAGGGCTCTGCTGGCCCTTCATCCTCCCAGTCTTCTTCCTGAGCTTTTGTACTCTCCCTATTGTACTGAATACTGTAACAGTGATATGGAAGGACATAGTACAGTTATGTAGAATCTCTTCACTCTCCCTATTGTACTGAATACTGTAACAGTGATATGGAAGGACATAGTACAGTTATGTAGAATCTCTTCACTCTCCCTGTTGTACTGAATACTGTAACAGTGATATGGAAGGACATAGTACAGTTATGTAGAATCTCTTCACTCTCCCTAATGTACTGAATACTGCAGCAGTGATATGGAAGGACATAGTACAGTTATGTAGAATCTCTTCACACTCCCTATTGTACTGAATACTGCAACAGTGATATGGAAGGACATAGTACAGTTATGTAGAATCTCTTCACTCTCCCTATTGTACTGAATACTGTAACAGTGATATGGAAGGACATAGTACAGTTATGTAGAATCTCTTCACTCTCCCTCTTGTACTGAATACTGTAACAGTGATATGGAAGGACATAGTACAGTTATGTAGAATCTCTTCACTCTCCCTGTTGTACTGAATACTGTAACAGTGATATGGAAGGACATAGTACAGTTATGTAGAATCTCTTCACTCTCCCTGTTGTACTGAATACTGCAGCAGTGAAATGGAAGACATAGTACAGTTGTGTAGAATCTCTTCACTCTCCCTGTTGTACTGAATACAACAGTGACATGGAAGGACATAGTACAGTTATGTAGAATCTCTTCACTCTCCCTAATGTACTGAATACTGCAGCAGTGATATGGAAGGACATAGTACAGTTATGTAGAATCTCTTCACTCTCCCTATTGTAATGAATACTGTAACAGTGATATGGAAGGACATAGTACAGTTATGTAGAATCTCTTCACTCTCCCTATTGTACTGAATACTGTAACAGTGATATGGAAGGACATAGTACAGTTATGTAGAATCTCTTCACTCTCCCTGTTGTACTGAATACTGTAACAGTGATATGGAAGGACATAGTACAGTTATGTAGAATCTCTTCACTCTCCCTGTTGTACTGAATACAACAGTGATATGGAAGGACATAGTACAGTTATGTAGAATCTCTTCACTCTCCCTGTTGTACTGAATACTGCAGCAGTGATATGGAAGGACATAGTACAGTTATGTAGAATCTCTTCACTCTCCCTAATGTACTGAATACTGTAACAGTGATATGGAAGGACATAGTACAGTTATGTAGAATCTCTTCACTCTCCCTATTGTACTGAATACTGTAACAGTGATATGGAAGGACATAGTACAGTTATGTAGAATCTCTTCACTCTCCCTATTGTACTGAATACTGTAACAGTGATATGGAAGGACATAGTACAGTTATGTAGAATCTCTTCACTCTCCCTGTTGTACTGAATACAACAGTGATATGGAAGGACATAGTACAGTTATGTAGAATCTCTTCACTCTCCCTGTTGTACTGAATACTGTAACAGTGATATGGAAGGACATAGTACAGTTATGTAGAATCTCTTCACTCTCCCTATTGTACTGAATACTGTAACAGTGATATGGAAGGACATAGTACAGTTATGTAGAATCTCTTCACTCTCCCTATTGTACTGAATACAACAGTGATATGGAAGGACATAGTACAGTTATGTAGAATCTCTTCACTCTCCCTATTGTACTGAATACAACAGTGATATGGAAGGACATAGTACAGTTATGTAGAATCTCTTCACTCTCCCTATTGTACTGAATACAACAGTGATATGGAAGGACATAGTACAGTTATGTAGAATCTCTTCACTCTCCCTATTGTACTGAATACTGTAACAGTGATATGGAAGGACATAGTACAGTTATGTAGAATCTCTTCACTCTCCCTATTGTACTGAATACTGCAACAGTGATATGGAAGGACATAGTACAGTTATGTAGAATCTCTTCACTCTCCCTATTGTACTGAATACTGTAACAGTGATATGGAAGGACATAGTACAGTTATGTAGAATCTCTTCACTCTCCCTATTGTACTGAATACAACAGTGATATGGAAGGACATAGTACAGTTATGTAGAATCTCTTCACTCTCCCTATTGTACTGAATACTGTAACAGTGATATGGAAGGACATAGTACAGTTATGTAGAATCTCTTCACTCTCCCTGTTGTACTGAATACTGCAACAGTGATATGGAAGGACATAGTACAGTTATGTAGAATCTCTTCACTCTCCCTATTGTACTGAATACTGTAACAGTGATATGGAAGGACATAGTACAGTTATGTAGAATCTCTTCACTCTCCCTATTGTACTGAATACTGTAACAGTGATATGGAAGGACATAGTACAGTTATGTAGAATCTCTTCACTCTCCCTGTTGTACTGAATACTGTAACAGTGATATGGAAGGACATAGTACAGTTATGTAGAATCTCTTCACTCTCCCTGTTGTACTGAATACTGCAACAGTGATATGGAAGGACATAGTACAGTTATGTAGAATCTCTTCACTCTCCCTATTGTACTGAATACTGTAACAGTGATATGGAAGGACATAGTACAGTTATGTAGAATCTCTTCACTCTCCCTATTGTACTGAATACTGCAGCAGTGATATGGAAGGACATAGTACAGTTATGTAGAATCTCTTCACTCTCCCTATTGTACTGAATACTGTAACAGTGATATGGAAGGACATAGTACAGTTATGTAGAATCTCTTCACTCTCCCTATTGTACTGAATACTGTAACAGTGATATGGAAGGACATAGTACAGTTATGTAGAATCTCTTCACTCTCCCTATTGTAATGATACTGCAACAGTGATATGGAAGGACATAGTACAGTTATGTAGAATCTCTTCACTCTCCCTATTGTACTGAATACTGTAACAGTGATATGGAAGGACATAGTACAGTTATGTAGAATCTCTTCACTCTCCCTATTGTACTGAATACTGCAACAGTGATATGGAAGGACATAGTACAGTTATGTAGAATCTCTTCACTCTCCCTATTGTACTGAATACTGCAACAGTGATATGGAAGGACATAGTACAGTTATGTAGAATCTCTTCACTCTCCCTATTGTACTGAATACAACAGTGATATGGAAGGACATAGTACAGTTATGTAGAATCTCTTCACTCTCCCTATTGTACTGAATACTGTAACAGTGATATGGAAGGACATAGTACAGTTATGTAGAATCTCTTCACTCTCCCTATTGTACTGAATACTGCAACAGTGATATGGAAGGACATAGTACAGTTATGTAGAATCTCTTCACTCTCCCTATTGTACTGAATACAACAGTGATATGGAAGGACATAGTACAGTTATGTAGAATCTCTTCACTCTCCCTATTGTACTGAATACTGCAACAGTGATATGGAAGGACATAGTACAGTTATGTAGAATCTCTTCACTCTCCCTATTGTACTGAATACTGTAACAGTGATATGGAAGGACATAGTACAGTTATGTAGAATCTCTTCACTCTCCCTATTGTACTGAATACTGCAACAGTGATATGGAAGGACATAGTACAGTTATGTAGAATCTCTTCACTCTCCCTATTGTACTGAATACTGTAACAGTGATATGGAAGGACATAGTACAGTTATGTAGAATCTCTTCACTCTCCCTATTGTACTGAATACTGCAGCAGTGATATGGAAGGACATAGTACAGTTATGTAGAATCTCTTCACTCTCCCTATTGTACTGAATACTGCAACAGTGATATGGAAGGACATAGTACAGTTATGTAGAATCTCTTCACTCTCCCTATTGTACTGAATACTGCAACAGTGATATGGAAGGACATAGTACAGTTATGTAGAATCTCTTCACTCTCCCTATTGTACTGAATACAACAGTGATATGGAAGGACATAGTACAGTTATGTAGAATCTCTTCACTCTCCCTATTGTACTGAATACTGCAACAGTGATATGGAAGGACATAGTACAGTTATGTAGAATCTCTTCACTCTCCCTATTGTACTGAATACTGTAACAGTGATATGGAAGGACATAGTACAGTTATGTAGAATCTCTTCACTCTCCCTGTTGTACTGAATACTGCAACAGTGATATGGAAGGACATAGTACAGTTATGTAGAATCTCTTCACTCTCCCTGTTGTACTGAATACTGTAACAGTGATATGGAAGGACATAGTACAGTTATGTAGAATCTCTTCACTCTCCCTATTGTACTGAATACTGTAACAGTGATATGGAAGGACATAGTACAGTTATGTAGAATCTCTTCACTCTCCCTGTTGTACTGAATACTGTAACAGTGATATGGAAGGACATAGTACAGTTATGTAGAATCTCTTCACTCTCCCTGTTGTACTGAATACTGTAACAGTGATATGGAAGGACATAGTACAGTTATGTAGAATCTCTTCACTCTCCCTGTTGTACTGAATACTGCAACAGTGATATGGAAGGACATAGTACAGTTATGTAGAATCTCTTCACTCTCCCTGTTGTACTGAATACTGTAACAGTGACATGGAAGGACATAGTACAGTTATGTAGAATCTCTTCACTCTCCCTATTGTACTGAATACTGTAACAGTGATATGGAAGGACATAGTACAGTTATGTAGAATCTCTTCACTCGTCACTCTCCCTATTGTACTGAATACTGCAGCAGTGATATGGAAGGACATAGTACAGTTATGTAGAATCTCTTCACTCTCCCTATTGTACTGAATACTGTAACAGTGATATGGAAGGACATAGTACAGTTATGTAGAATCTCTTCACTCTCCCTATTGTACTGAATACTGTAACAGTGATATGGAAGGACATAGTACAGTTATGTAGAATCTCTTCACTCTCCCTGTTGTACTGAATACTGCAACAGTGATATGGAAGGACATAGTACAGTTATGTAGAATCTCTTCACTCTCCCTGTTGTACTGAATACTGCAACAGTGATATGGAAGGACATAGTACAGTTATGTAGAATCTCTTCACTCTCCCTATTGTACTGAATACTGCAGCAGTGATATGGAAGGACATAGTACAGTTATGTAGAATCTCTTCACTCTCCCTATTGTACTGAATACTGTAACAGTGATATGGAAGGACATAGTACAGTTATGTAGAATCTCTTCACTCTCCCTAATGTACTGAATACTGCAACAGTGATATGGAAGGACATAGTACAGTTATGTAGAATCTCTTCACTCTCCCTGTTGTACTGAATACAACAGTGATATGGAAGGACATAGTACAGTTATGTAGAATCTCTTCACTCTCCCTATTGTACTGAATACTGCAGCAGTGATATG
Organism: Protopterus annectens; assembly: GCF_019279795.1. Lineage (NCBI taxonomy): Eukaryota > Metazoa > Chordata > Ceratodontiformes > Protopteridae > Protopterus > Protopterus annectens. Next base: position 1,349,218,298 of record NC_056746.1, on the reverse strand, counting down.
GAAGGACATAGTACAGTTATGTAGAATCTCTTCACACTCCCTGTTGTACTGAATACTGTAACTGTGATATGGAAGGACATAGTACAGTTATGTAGAATCTCTTCACACTCCCTGTTGTACTAAATAATGCAGCAGTGAAATGGAAGGACATAGTACAGTTATGTAGAATCTCTTCCCTCTCCCTATTGTACTGAATACAACAGTGATATGGAAGGACACAGTACAGTTATGTAGAATCTCTTCACTCTCCCTATTGTAATGATACTACAACAGTGACATGGAAGGACATAGTACAGTTATGTAGAATCTCTTCACTCTCCCTATTGTAATGATACTGCAACAGTGATATGGAAGGACATAGTACAGTTATGTAGAATCTCTTCACTCTCCCTGTTGTACTGAATACTGTAACAGTGACATGGAAGGACATAGTACAGTTATGTAGAATCTCTTCACTCTCCCTATTGTACTGAATACAACAGTGATATGGAAGGACATAGTACAGTTATGTAGAATCTCTTCACTCTCCCTAATGTACTGAATACTGCAGCAGTGATATATGGAAGGACATAGTACAGTTATGTAGAATCTCTTCACTCTCCCTATTGTACTGAATACAACAGTGATATGGAAGGACATAGTACAGTTATGTAGAATCTCTTCACTCTCCCTATTGTACTGAATACAGCAGCAGTGATATGGAAGGACATAGTACAGTTATGTAGAATCTCTTCACTCTCCCTGTTGTACTGAATACAACAGTGATATGGAAGGACATAGTACAGTTATGTAGAATCTCTTCACTCTCCCTAATGTACTGAATACTGTAACAGTGAAATGGAAGGACATAGTACAGTTATGTAGAATCTCTTCACTCTCCCTGTTGTACTGATACTGTAACAGTGACATGGAAGGACATAGTACAGTTATGTAGAATCTGTTCACTCTCCCTATTGTACTGATACTGTAACAGTGACATGGAAGGACATAGTACAGTTATGTAGAATCTCTTCACACTCCCTATTGTACTGAATACAACAGTGATATGGAAGGACATAGTACCGTTATGTAGAATCTCTTCACTCTCCCTAATGTACTGAATACTGTAACAGTGATATGGAAGGACATAGTTCAGTTATGTAGAATCTCTTCACTCTCCTTATTGTACTGATACTGTAACAGTGACATGGAAGGACATAGTACAGTTATGTAATATCTCTTCACTCTCCCTGTTGTACTGAATACTGTAACAGTGATATGGAAGGACATAGTACAGTTATGTAGAATCTCTTCACTCTCCCTGTTGTACTGAATACTGTAACAGTGATATGGACGGACATAATACATATGTGTAAAATCTTACCATAACAGTAAATGATATTCTCTTCACTGTTGCAGTATTTGCTCCCTCCTTCCTCCTCTGGTCTCCCCCCCCTTCTGGATGTATTTATTACCTACTTGTATCCTTGGACTGTCATTCTTACTGGAGCTTTTCACTTCTGAGGATGGTATGTCCAGACGTCTTCTTTATGTCCCATGCTATGCGCAGGGAGCATATGTATGACGCACACCTACCCTTTACAACCAAAAGGCTTTGATATACTGGCCGAATGTCGGGCTGCCCTTGGCATGGGATCCTTATTTGTAAAGAGCACTATAACAGTGAAGAGCAGGACATCTACTGTTATAAGATTTTACACAACTGTACTTTCTCTTCATCCTTTGGTTGGCCAGGCCGGGGAGCTGTTATTTCCCTCCTCCTGTTTTTGGGGTCCTTGTTCAGGAGTTTTCTTTAATTGGACAGTGGAACTCTTTGTTGGAGTGGGGCAGACTCGAACTAAGGGTTATTGGTCAGGTCTAGGTGCTATGGTTAGAAGGGGTGCTCCCTAAGAAAATATTATGATGTGTTACAAATGGAATTTCCAGAACCTTCAAGTATTCCTCCCATTATTTCTGCCTTGGTGGATTTTTGTTACAGCCTGCAATTTCCCTGATGGTCAGCCTGCTTGCCCCTAAAAAATGCAGACTATATAATGTTCCTCAGTCTTTTTAAGTTTTTATACCGTAATCCGAGACCCAGCCCAGAAGCTATTGCTTTAGTGAACCCTGTCCTGACGAGGATGAGAAGGCTTTGACAAGTTTGGGGGAAAAAGTGAATGCTTCTGCAACTTTAGGTTTTAGAATTCCCCTTTGACTGCCTTATATGTTGAAGTTTATCCTGGCTAATGTTGAAAGTATGAGGAATATTTCTTCTTGAGGAAAAAATTGATTTGTGCAGTTTGGTTTCTTCTGTTTCCCAAGTTATTACTCATTGTTTAAAATGTGCCTATGGTTCTATGGATACCACTTCCAGGGCTGATCCCACTGGAACCGTTGGAGGAGGTTTTCCTAGCTGCTTTCAGAAAACCTCCTAGAGGGTGTCAGGAATGAAATTTTAAATTCTCTATTGGACCCAGAAGCCATTAAGAGGTGTGATGAGAGGGGGAAGCTGATTTAAGGAATCTCGCAGATTATTCAGCCCTCCTTATCTAAGTTTTCCAAGGGGTTCTTCATTCCCTCTTCTACTAACATTGCCAAAAATTAAAATAAACACTCCCAGCAAAATGTTGGCAAGCAAACATTGAAAAAACAAAGGCAGGAAGGTTCCAAAAAGAAAGCACGAACACCCCCACCCCAAACAAGCAGTCCAGTAAGTCAGATAATAACTGTGTGTGGGACCTTGGTCCCCCACCTAACCACACACACAGGTAGTCCCTTAATTCTTCCAAAAAGGTCTGAATTGTTTCAGTCAATTGGGTTCTGAATGTTATCCATCTAAGTTGAAGGCAGTGGGAGGCTCTTCCTCTTTTCCAGAAAATTCCTCCTTATCTGCCAGACCTAACTCTTCTCTTTCCTCCTGTCGTACAGCATATTCTGTTTCTGGGATAATAGAAGCTGTTCCGCCTTATTTAGTGAATTTAAAAGATGAATAGTTTTTCTTATTTAGAAAAAAATGTCAGAAATCACTCCTCCTACATATGCTGGGATTTGAAGAGAACATTCAGAAGTGTTTTCTAACATTTCTCACTGGATTGTTTTTTATGGGGTGCCTGCTGGACCACCTCATTACAAATCACTTTTCTTCCACAGTAAAAACAGATCTGAGTTTCTATCTTTCATGGGTTTTCCACTTAGACTTTGGTTTCAGCAATTGAATTCTTCAGGATTCTGGATCTCATAGCATCCATAATTCTCATGATTCATGATACTTGCAAGGCTGCAGATGAGACAGATACAGTGGTATTTGACGTCTTTAGAATCCCAGCATCAACACCTATTGACCTTTTAAATTCCAGTTTTATGTTTCGTAAAAAAAAAAAAAAATGTACTCACCATAACATTCCATGTTTGTTGTCCATCTCACCATTCATTCATTCTTGTATGGGTTTGGAGCTGATCCTCCACCGATTCTGCCAAATACACAGCTGGAAGTGTGAAACTTGGCTCGTAGCATCCCATGATGCAGTGGTGCAATTTTCCAGATCTTGTTTGCTGCTAATATACTAATGAGTAAATATATATATATATATATATATATATATATATATATATATATACACACACACACACACACACACACACACACACACACACACACACATATAAAGACCCCATATCAAGGAGAAAGACTGAGTCAAGGAGCTCATATAAAGAGAAAAGATCACCGCCAGGTCCTGTAGGAGTCCTTGGACGGGGGAAGGAGGGAGGGGTCGTAAGAATGAATTGCGAGATGGATAACAAACACGGAACGTTATGGTGAGTACATAATCCCTTTGTTATGTTGTATATCTTGCCTTCATTTTTACTTGGATGGGACAGCGTCCCTAGCACGTTTTTCCCAGGTGGCTCACAAGAGTACTCCTTTGAGCACAGTGGACCCAAAAGAGGCCCTGTCCCTGGAGGCCAAATCCACTTTGTAATGAGTGATAAATGTAGGAGGATTGACATATGTAGCTGCAGCACAAATGCTGTCCGTAGACATTCTGGCCTGAAAAGCAAATGATGTAGCTAATGCTGTAGTTGAATGACCCCTAATTCTGAATGGCAGTTCTCTATTATTGGAAGTATAGATAAAGGTGATACAGTTTGAGACCAAATTTGAAAGGGTGACTTTAGAAATTGGCATACCCTTTACCTCCGAGAAGGAGATTAATAATTGATCAAATTTCCTGAAATCTTTAGCTCTATGCAAATAGAGTCTGAGCTGTCTATGCATGTCCAACTGATGGAGTTTATACTCTGCCTTGTTGCTGTGGTTGGGGAAAAACACTGTGGCAGCGCAGTGAATTGATTGATATTTGATTGAGAGCAAACTTTAGGTACAAAGGATGGATTCGTTTATAACGATACCCTGTCCTTGTGAAAGATCAGATATAGAGGTCTGCTAGACTGTGCTTGCAACTCTGAGACTGTGCTGGCAGATGTTACGGCTATTAGAAAAATGGTCTTCCAGGAAAGAAAGTTGAAGTCGCAAGATGAAGGTTCGAACGGTGGCAATGTAAGTTGAGATAGGACAAAATTTAAATCCTAAGGAGAAAGTGGTTCCTTAAAAGGACGTCTCAATATGGAAGCGTCTTTTAAAAATGCTTTACAGAACCTGTGTAACATTGTTGGGAGAATGGTCACCAATGTGCAAATTCAAAAGTGCAGCCAGCTGGACTCTAATAATTGCTGCAGCCGAGCCTTGCTGGAAGAGTTCCGCCAGGAATTCGAATGGACTGAATAGGCGCAGAAAAAAGGTCACTGTTTCTGTTTTCTAGTAGAAACTTTGAGAGGACATCAATATGTGTTTGACTGCTGGAGTGAAGTTTTGAGCCTGGTTAAATTGGGAAGTGGAGCAGCCATGCTGTCAAGTTGAGGATGTGGAGAGGAGGAGGAAGTGCATATGATGTATGTGTCAGAAGGTCTGGAACTGGGTCCAGAGTCCAGGGTTTCTCCTGAAGATGAGGCCAGAGGAAGGGGAACCAAATCTGCCAAGGCCAATATGGGGCAACGAGAATCATCCTGCTTCCCAAGGATTTTGCTTTCTGGATGACTTTGGGTATGAGGGGAAATGGGGGGGGGGGGCACAAGTCCCAAGGGCCAATAATGTACAAGTGCGTCTCTCGGTGTCTCCCCCACCCGGGGAATTAGGGCAAAGTAGCTGCTGCACTTGGCATTCATGGGAATTCCAAAAAGATTGCAGCAAGGCTGACCCTATTTCCAGAAAATATCTTCCGTTATGTTCTGATTCATAGACCACTCGTGAGGCATTAATATTGCCCTGCTGAGCTTGTCTATCATGTTGGATTTCCCCGGTATGTGCGTTGCTACTAGAAAGTGTTGGGAAGAAATTGCCCATTGCAAATCTCTCAGAGCCTCGCGACAAAGTGTGTATGATTTGGTTCCTCCTCGTTTATGTATCAAACCACCGACATATTGTCTGACTGTATAGCAATGTTCCCCAGTGGAAGAGAGTCATGGAGTGCTTGCAGTCCCAGAAGCGCTGCTCTCATCACTAGAACATTGATATGCAAGTGGGCTTAGTGTTCCTGCCATATACCTTGGACCAACCTTCCCATATAATGCCTCCCCCACCCTATCTGGGAAGTGTCTGTGGTCACTGTAGCAACAGGTTGATGTGGAATAAAGGGTCTCCCGACAGTCGCATGGTTGGACTGGATCCACCACCATAGGTCCTTTTTGCATGACTCTTGTTGTTCTGATCAGGTGGGACATAAGTTCTTGAGGCTACCATTGGGAAAACAGTTGGCATTGAAGGATTCTCGTATGCATCATGGAGAGGAACTAGGGTTATGGTTGAGGCCATTGTCCCTAGGAGTTTCAGAACTACATTTGCCATTACCTTGTCCTTGGGAAGAAGGTGAAGTATTTGCTGTCTGAGGGCTGAAATTCTGTCGGCTGGAAGATGTGCCATCATGGAAACAGTGTCTAGGTTTGCACCTATGAAGGTAATATGTTGAGCGGGCAACAAGGCAGATTTTTGTAAGCTGACTGTTATGCCTAACTGAACAGATATTTCTAATGTCGCATCCCTGGCTTGTTGGAGTAGATGCTTGGCGGTGGCAGTCAGGAGCCAATCATCCAGATAGGGAAACACTTGGAATCCAAGACGTCTCAAGTGAGCCGTTACTACTGCCATGAATTTGGTGAACACTCTGGGGGCTGTAGTGAGACCAAAGAGCAGAGCTCACAACTGATAATGACTGGCTCCCAGCTGGAAGTGTAAGTGACTCCTTGATGCTCTGTCCATTTTTGTGGTAATATGCATCTTGGGGGGATACTGAGCACATCCAGTCATCTTTCCCTAAGAAGGGAAGTATTGGCTACAGTGTCACCATTCAGAAGTTTGACTTTTTGACAGATTTGTTTAACTTGCTCAGATCCAATATGGGTCTCTGGTCCCCTGTTCTTTTTGGCACCAAAAAGAATCTGGAGTAAGTTCTGAATCCTGTTAGGTCTGCGGGGACTTCGTGGATGACTCTCTTGTCCCTCAACTTTTGGATTTCTATAGTTCCTTGCTCCCTTAGATTGGGTGAAACATGTGGGATTGTTCTGATTTGTGGGACAGGGTGGCAAAAGAGAATGGAATATACTCTGGATATTATGCTTTGTTACCTACATGTCTTTTGTGATATTTTGCCAGGCTTCTGGGTACAAAGACAAACATCCCCCGACTGCCTCCAGAGTAGAGCAGGCGGGTCTCCTTTCAGGAGTGCTGATAGGGACGTCCACGAAAGGAATCATGGTCACCCTGGTTTTGCGGACCCCCTCTGCCTCTAGGGTGACGTCTACCATTGTTACCTCCCCCTCTGCTCCTGGGGAAGGATTCACCTTGTGTGTCTTGGAAAGCTTGCTGGGATCTTTTGAACCACATTTTGTCCACTCTTCTGACCTTTAGGGTAAGGTCTTGAAGGTACAGAACAATGTACTCCAACGTCAGAGAGAGTTTTCCCTTCCTGCTTGCATCTGGTGGGTATGTCTTTTACTTTGAGTCCAAAAAGTGAGGAACCATCAATGGGGGCGTTAGTAAAGGTAGACTTAAAAGTTTCCGCAAAATTACACAAGCGCATCCAGGAATGTCTCCTCAAGGAAACTCCTGAACTCACTGCCGTGCTCGCTCCATCCTCTGCATAAGATATCTGTCTCATGGAGGAGATGATAGAATTTAAGGTGGACAGCTGGGAGGAGACTTTCTCATTCACCCCTGCAGCTAATGAACCTTGTAGAGTATCTCCTAGCTCTTTCAGAAGATCTCTTTGCAGCCTTGTAAAGTGAGTGAGGTAGTACAGCGATCGGAGTGTAAAAGTCACTCACGAAAAGACACACTTTCCGTATCTGTCCACCATTCTTTGTTCAGCGGATGAACAGATGAGGATGTCTCAAAAGTTCCTTTGTGGTGGCTGCTGCCACCACCATAGCATCTACAGGTACACCCTTTGTAAGAAAATCTTTTCCAGTAGGGGCTGACAAAAATTTGTTTGGCCTTCGAGGGACTGGTTCCATAGCGTCAGGTGACTCCCATGCCTTTCGACTGACCAAGTCCATTAGTTCATCAAAAGGTGGAGACACCCAGGAGGCTGAAGGTTGAGATCCAAAGGCCTTCAGGTACATCGACTCCTCATCAGAAGGGGTGATGGTTTTCCAGCCGCCTCTCTGTTTTAGGATCTCCAGGATATCTGCAAATTAGATGATATCAGAGGACGACCGTGGGGACTCGAGGTCGGTAGCTGAGGTGACAGACTCATCAGGGGAGACTATATGCTTCCTCTTGCATGTCCTCTTTTGAGGGGGCTCCTTAGAAAGGTATTCTGGGGAGGCCTCAGAAGAGAGGGGTTTGCCCAATGGAGATCTTGAGGCTCTGGGTCTCTGCTGTCCTGTGGATAGGGTGGTGCCAAGACAGTAGCCAGTGCCTTGAGGGATGAATGCCGGTATCCCTATGTAGAGCTGTAGAGGGGGCAGCACACTCCTCATCAGCTTGAAAGCAGATCCCACCAGTTCCGAGGATATCTCTGACTCCAAGGAGACCGAGGACACCCCCGGCCCCAGAGAGAACTGCTCCAAGGCCGATGTTGGAGCACCCGAGCCGACACACCAAGGGGTAGACTCTGAACCGAAGAAGTTCAGGTCTGAGCATCACCCCTGGGGCCGGCCGGAGAACCCCAGCTCCCAGACACTGCAGACAGCTCCGAGAGAGTCGGTGAAGATATCTGTTCCGTAATCTCTGAAGGGGGTCTCGGAACCGACAGTTCTACAGTAAGTGGTACCATGCATTCCAGCTCCGAAGATCCAGCTTGGCTAGGAGGAGGAACAACAGTGGATGCAAGAGTCTTTGAAGGCTCCGAGAGCTGATGGGTCGGAGCCAAGAACAATTTAGCTAGCACTGGCAGCTTCAGGAGTCTGTGCACTACCTGCTCCACGTCATCATTAAATAGGCTCCTAGTGGACCTGGAGGATATAAAAGGTGAACGAGATCTCTCCAAAATGGGAGATCTCAAGGTAGGGGAGACCAGTGGAATGTCAATGGACCGCCCCGAGACACGATATCTTGCGGCTCCAAAGACCTTGGGGCCGAAGAACCAGGCTTGTCAATAATAACTACCTCCGTTAGTTCAGAGGACTATGGAGCTGAGGAGGTAGATGGTTTAGAACGTTTTGACAATTTTTCTGGCGGCTCAGACTGAGCTGAAGAGAGTTGATGGCCTTTTGGATGGTTTGTCCCTCTTGGATGAAGAGGAAGATGAAGAAGCACTCTGCACAGCTTTTTCAAAGGTTGGCTTTAAGATTCCCTTAACAATCAGTTTGTTTCTCCTTTCTTGTAACACACGTGCACTAAAGGAGTGGCAGAAAGTACATTTCTCTTGTAAATGTATAGCCCCTAGACAATATACGGAAATGACATGTTCATCTGTAATTGACATTTTCTGGGTACATTTCTGACATTTAAGCCCAAAGGCTTATGCTCTTCTCCCTAGAGTCTTTAGTCATGATAGAAGAAAAGTTCCCAAAAGGATTACAAAAAGCAAATAACTCAGAACACTGCTAGATCTATAAACACACTCTAAGCTAATAGACACTGCACATCTAATAAATATAAAGGTATATTAGAAAAGTGACTTGCTCTGACTAAAGGCGAGCACTTGGATATCTAACTTAAACGGGCCTAGATATTGAGGAAAGAACACACACACTTACAGTAACAGTATAAGCTAACTAAAACTGGTGATTAGCTCTCTAATTTAAACAAGCGAAATGACTTAACTACGAGACTAGACTAAACAACACATCACTACGATAATTAACTATGGGATACAAGAATGCCTGCGAAAAACGACAGCCAAACAACAGCACACAGCAGTAGAAAGGAGATATGGTAAGCTACATGCTAAGTCTAACTATCTAATAACACAAAATCTCTACTAATGTAATGTTTAAGCTAGTAAAGTGAAAAACACAGAAAACTTAGCCACGGCCAAGAAGAGCACATCCAACCTCGTAAAGTGGCAAACTAGATCTGGAGAGTTGCACCACTGCATCATGGCTATACCTACCTGCCACAAGCCAAGTTTGAGACTTCCAGCTGTGTATTCGGCATAGTCGGAGCCAAGGATCAGCTCCAAACCCATCCAAGTAAGAATGAAGGCGAGATAGGACAACATAATATATGATATTATTTGGTGGAGACAAATTTCTGTGAATTCAAGTCCTCCATTCTCCACTACTGCTCTAATGCAGTCAGTCACAGCCAACCCCTCAGACTTTGCTTTGGGAGCAGTATCAGTGGGCATAAAAATGTAGGGTCTTTAGAACAAAAGAGACAGACCAAAACACAGCTTTTAGAGTGCTGTCAGCTCTCTGATTGAACTCTGCTCCCCAGGACCTCTTCAAATGCTAGCAGACAACACCACAGCGATGTGGTACATAAACAGGCAAGGGAGAACCAGATTTTATTCACTGTGCAGACTAGCATTTCAGCATAGGATAGAGCTTTACAGCACAGTGCCACTTTATACGCATCTTAGATTATGTCTCAGCAAAATTGTGTGGCAGACAAGCGTAGCAGGACCAGGACATACCCAAATAAATGGAAAGTGGATCCAGGATCTTCTAAGATTTGATCACATTGGTTGAATATGTATGCCTTTCTCTAAATAATCAACTGGCAAATTTCTGTTAAAAGGACTCCATGCAATAAGGTCTGAAAGACAGATGCCTTTTCTTTACCTTGGATAGGAATGTTCCTGTATGCCTTTCTACCGTTTCAATTGATTTGCAGGGTACTTCTGTAGATTCAGGATTCCTCAAAGATTGTGGTGACTCCCTTCTGGCTGATGCAGCAGTGGTTCTCTCTTCTTTTAGAAATGGCCATGGTGATATAACACAGTTTTTCCCCACAGGGTAGTTTACTAACCAAAGATTAAGGGTGCTTGATACATCCCGACCCCAAACAATTACAGTTGACTGCCTGGATAATAGGATCTTAATACCTTTTGGTTACCTGTTTACTGAGGATGTGCATCACTTATTGCTGAAAGCAAGAAGGCCTACTACTAGAAAATCATATATTAGCAAATGGAAAAAGTTTTCTAGTTTGTGCCATCAAAAGAACCATCACCATCTTAAGGTTAGTGTTTCTCTGGTTTTGCAGTAATTGTATAAGCTAATATCTTATGACCTCTCTTACTCCTCAATCAAGGTTCATTTGTCAGCAATTTCGGCATGTTTGCCCACGGATCCCTGTCTTTCATTGAAGTCTCATGTGAAAATATTTTTTAAAGGGGTTCTGTATAAGAAGCATCACGGCAAACCAGTGGCTCCTCCCTGGGATTTAAAGAAATAACTTTTGCTTCATTTGAACTAGCTCATCAGGCTGACCTGAGGTTCGTAGGTTCATAGGTAGATACTAGGCTATCTGCCCCAAGGCATTTATAAGCCTAGCCAGTGTATTTGGCTTCCACCTCCCTATTAGATTAGCCTACTGTGCCTCTGTGAAGTAGGTCACAGAAGGTACTCTTTTAAGATTAGTTTACTGTGCCTCTGTCTAGCAGGGACACAGAAGAGATCCCAGGGGTGAATTTGCGATTTCCCATCCACGCATCCAGATTTCGCTTGAAGAGGGTCAGCGAGGGGCTATGTCTAACATGAATTGGGATTCTATTCCAGAGTGAGGGGAGCCTCTGGGAAATGAATCTGTCCCTCCAGCATGTCCTATTTAATGTTAAGTTGTCAATCTCGCCTTCATTCTTGCTTGATGGGTTCGGAGCCGATCCTTCGGCTCCGACTCGGCACTTGCTAAGCTCGAGAGTCACTTTTACCAGCTCGAGGCAGCCCCATATCCCATGATGCAAGGCGGTAAGTACCCAGATCTCGTTTGCCGCTTCGCTTAGGAGGTCCTCCTTTTACCAGCTCCTGGTAAGTGATTAAAATACTTGATATTTTAGCCCCTTTTTACTAAAAACCCTTTAAAATTTAGTTTTAAGTTAATTTTAAAGATTTTCTGACAGAAATTTACCTGTCTCTTTTTATTTTTTAGTCAAACTTTACCCATCCCATCCCCCCCCTGTTAGGGTGTGTGTGTGTGTGTTTGTCTACTTATACCTTTTTGGTATATTTAATTTAATTTAACTCTTTGACTGGTGTGTGTGTGTGTTGTCTTTCACCATGTCAAAAGAGAGGGTCTCAGGCTTTAAGAAGTGTGACTCGTGCTGTCAGAAGATGTCTCTGACAGACGGTCACACTTCTTGCCTGTATTGCCTGGGGCCTCTTCACCTGCAGGACTCCTGTGCTATATGTCATTCCTTCAGCCAGAGAGTCCTGCAGGAAAGAAGAAATAAACTGATACTTAGGGGCCTTCTTAAGCCGGAGGGCTCTCCGGCTAAGTCGGCTCCATCAAAATCTGCCAAATCTTCCAAGGCCCAGGCTTCTGTGTCAAAGCCTGCGGCCTCGGCTCCGACTCGTTCTGAGTCGAGATCGGCTCCGGCTGGAGCCGATTCTGGCTTAACTAAGCCTTCGGCACCGATGGCTATCGGTGCTGATTCTGCATCGACCACTCGGTCAGCTCCGATCGGTTCCGACCACCATGTGGCACAGGCATCGGTGTCGGCTCCGATCGGCTCCGACACCGTTACTTTTGTGGCTGTATCGGCTCCGGCTGGAGCCGATGGATCGAGGCTTCCTGTTGGCTCCGATAAGTTGTCGGCTCCGACAGGGTCTATAGTTTCATCGGTTCCGATGGCTCATTCCAGGAAGAGGTCGAGGTCTCCTTCTTTGGAGCCGATAATTTCGGCTCCGGCTTCACCTCTCCTTTTGGAACGGAGCCATCGGAGCTGATCTTCAAGGTCATCCAGACTTTCAGACCATGACTTAGAGAGAGTGGTCAGCAGATTACTTAAGTCACAGGCACTGGCCCAAATGTTACATAGTCCGTCTCAACAGACTGTTGGTCCACACCCCGTTACAGTTCCTCCTTCAACTCTACCCCAGAGCTTGGAGTTGGAGTCTTCGGGAATGGTTACTGCTACGGCTGGAGGACAGATACCCCCTTCTATTCCTTCAGCCTCTACTCTTATCTCCTCTTCGAGACCTTCCTTAGAGGGATTCGGTGGTCGGGCTTCCATGGTCTCCTCCGAGGGGGTGAGTGGCATCGGACCCTTGTCCGAACCCGCTCTTCCCCTTGGAGCCTCGGCCTTGGTGAGCTCGGCTCTGACATCTGCCTCGGAGACTTCCCTTCGGTGGTCCCTGGAGTTCCTAGTTCTTGAACGGGTTCTCTCGGACCTGCCTGGGAGGGAGCATTCGAGGTGATGAAGAGTGTGCTGGCCACTGGTATCAGTCAGCAGTCTGTTCCCTTAGCTCCTCCCTCTATAGTGCCTGTTGACATCTCTGCCACTTCTCTTGCTACAGGACCCAGAGATCCTCCGCCTCAGGTTTCCCCATTGGGAATTTCCCCCTCTTCCGAGGATTCTCCTGATGTTTCGGGAGATCCTCCTAGGAAGAGGACTTGTAAGAGGAAACATGTAGACTCCCAGGAGTCTGTCACTTCGGATACTGACTTTGATGAGTCAGAGGGATCCCCTAGATCCCCCTCTGAGGATGTCTCCTTCTCAGACATCCTAGAACTCCTTAAACAGAGGGAAACTGGCCCAGCAACAATCCCTCTGAGGATGAGTCAGTATACCTAGAGGCGTTTGGATCTCGGCCCTCCACCTCCTGGGTGTCTCCGCCTTCGACCCGTTATGCAGGTTATTGCCCGAAGGCGTGGGCAGCTCCTGACTCTGTAGAGCCAGTCCCTAGGAGGCCTTCAAAATTTATCACTGCCCGTGTGACAAGCAATTCCTCACTAAGGGTGTCCCGCTGATGCCATGGTGGTGGCTGCTGCCACCAGGAAGGAACTTGCAGATCCTTCCGTGCCGTCCATCCTCCTAATAAGGACTCTAGGACCATGGATAGGTACGGTAAGCGGATGTTTTCCTCAGCGACCTTTGCTATGCGTCGCTGAATTACCTATGTCACTTCACCAGACTCCAGAGGGATATCCTTAAGGAGCTGGGTGAAGTAGTACAGGATCCTACAGCTGCAGGAGCTCAAGAAAAAATTGCTTCACAGCTAGGAACCCTTAATTCCATTGCAAACTCCTCCATGCGGCTAATATCTTATGCTGCTGATGGAGCGAGTAGAGCCGCAGGTACAGGTGTGGCTCTTAGACGCCAAGCCTGGATGCGGCTATGTGATTTTGCAGATCCCTTCAAGGCGTCCTTCACAAATTCTCCCTTTGATGGGTCAGCTTTGTTTGGCCCTCAGGTGAAGGAAACTTTGACCAGGTGCGAGCAGGACGGCAAGACTCTTTCTCCTGTAGGAGTCCGTTTTTCCACCCCTTCCAGACCTTACCCCAAAGGACAGAAAGGTGGAAAAATGTGGTTCCGTAAATCCCAAGGAGTCACGCCGGATTCACGTGGTCAGTTTACCCCTAGAGGCAGAGGGGGTAACAACAACAGACGCCGCTCTAGAGGCAGAGGGGGTCCAAAAAACCAGGGAAACAGAGAGCCTCTCTCTGACAAGCCCTTTCAGCATCCCTGAGATGTTGCCCGGCTGTCCCTCCTTGGAGGCAGTCGGGGGAAGATTATCACTGTACCCAAAAGCCTGGCATTCCCTCACTCAAGACAGATGGGTACAGTCGATCATATCCAAGGGTTACATAATTCCTTTCGAGGAAAGTCCTTTCCCCTCAAATTCCCTTCCAGATGTACCACCCGGTCTAAGGGAAATTGCAGAGTTAGAAGTCTCAAAACTACTGCAAAAAAGAGCCATTCAGCCAGTTACAACAGACCATTCAGAGCCCGGAATCTACTCAAGGTTCTTTTGGTCCCCAAAAAGACGGGAGACTGGAGACCAATATTGGATCTCAGCAGACTCAACAAGTCTGTGAGGAAGACAAGATTCCGAATGGTCACTCTTCAATCAATTCTGCCCTTCTTACAGAAGGACAACTGGATGTGCTCAATAGATCTTCAGGATGCGTACTATCACATCAAAATTCACAGACGCTCCAGGAGATTTCTCCGCTTTCGGCTGGGGTCCAGTCATTTCCAGTTCAGAGCCCTGCCCTTTGGTCTCACTACAGCCCCCAGAGTGTTCACCAAATGCATGGCAGTGGTCACGGCTCACCTGAGACGTCAAGGATTCCAGGTGTTTCCGTATCTCGACGACTGGCTCCTGTCAGCCACCACCAGGCATCAGCTTATTCAAGCCAGGGATTACACAATAAATCTTTGTTCTCATTTGGGCATCTCGATCAACTTGAAAAGTCATCCTTATCGCCCTGCCAGTCTATTACCTTCATAGGCTAAACTTAAACACTGTTCGGATGTCAGCTACCCTTACAGATCAAAGAGTTTCGGACATTCAGAGTCATGTCAGGATCATTCTGGCCAACAAGAAAGTACAGGCCAGAATGGTTCTAAAGGTATTAGGCCTCATGGCTGCGGCCATTACTCTTCTTCCCTGGCTCGATTCTACATGCCTTCTTCAGTGGATGCTGTTCACACAGTGGTCATACCAACAACTTCCTATGCGTCACCAGATTCTGGTGACACAGACGCAAAGATCATCTTGCTTGGTGGATCACATCTCCTCAGGTTCACCAAGGCAGGTACTTTGTACCCCCATCCCCGATAGCCACTGTCACCACGGATGCCTCCCTGATCGGGTGGGGGGGTCATTATCAGGGCAGGATGGTTCATGGGACGTGGCAGCCGTTCGAGTACCATCTGCACATAAATGTCCTGGAGATGAGAGCAGTGCTTTTAATGCTGCAAGCCCTCAACGACTTTCTTCCCGTAGGGACAATTGCAGTCCACACAGACAACATGTCTGTAGTTTGGTATATCAACAAACAGGGCGGAACCAAGTCCTACCCTTGTGTCGAGAAGCGCTCAGACTATGGCAATGGGCGATCTCCTCTCATCGGTTTCTGGTAGCAACGCATATCCCTGGGAAAACCAACATTGTAGCGGACAGATTGAGCAGAGCTATTCTCATGCCTCACGAGTGGTCTCTCAAGCAATCTATAGCGGAAGAGATTTTTCTGGAATGGGGTCGTCCATGTTGCGATCTTTTGCTACTCCCCAAAACAGCAAATGTCCAGACTTCTTCTGTCTCTTCCTCTACCAGGCCATCCCCCCAGAGACGCTCTGACCCAGGATTGGCCCCAGGGACTTCTTTATGCCTTCCCTCCATTTCCTCTGATCCCTCAAGTTATCCAGAAAGCTACCGCTTTGAGAGCCAAATTGATTCTCATTGCCCTTACTGGCCTCGACAAGTTTGGTTCCGTTCCTCCATCATCACCTTTTGGTGCAGCCGTGGCATCTGGACCCAGTGCCAGATCTTCTGATTCACCAATCCGGTCAGCTGCACCGGTCTATCCCTTCTCTCAACCTCACAGCATGGTTGCTCCACTTCCTTCCTTAGCCAGGCTTCCTTTGATCTCTAACCCAGTTAGAGACATCATAGTAGCTTCGTTAAAATCCTCTACCAGGAGGATTTATACAAGCAAATGGAAACGTTTCTCTTATTGGGCTAAGGCCAAGAATATTGATCCTTTCACTGCCCCTGTTCAGGCAGTCCTGGACTTCTTAGCAGAGATTTTTCATGCAGGCTCCTCTTCTTCCACAGTCAGAGTTCAATTGGCTGCTATCTCCAATTTTCATGTCGGGATAGCAGATCATAATATTATGTCCCATAGGCTCTGCAGGGCCTTCTTGAAAGGAATATGTTAAGTTGTCAATCTCGCCTTCATTCTTGCTTGATGGGTTCGGAGCCGATCCCTCGGCTCCGACTCGGCACTTGCTAAGCTCGAGAGTCACTTTTACCAGCTCGAGGCAGCCCCATATCCCATGATGCAAGGCGGTAAGTACCCAGATCTCGTTTGCCGCTTCGCTTATGAGGTCCTCCTTTTACCAGCTCCTGGTAAGTGATTCAATTACTAATATTCAAGCCCCTTTTTGTTAAAAAACTTATTATTATTAGTTATAAGTTAATTATTTAGTTTTCCTGACAGAAATCCCTGTCTCCCTTAATATTTTTTTTTTTAGTCAAACTTTACCCATCCCATCCCCTCCCTGTTAGGGCGTGTGTGTGTTTATTTTTAGGAATACCTTTTGGTATTTTCTTTAATTTAAGTTTTTTGACTGGTGTGTGTGTGTGTTTAAGCACTATGTCAAAGGAGAGGGTCTCAGGTTTTAAGAAGTGTGACTCGTGCTGTCAGAAGATGTCTCTGACAGACGGTCACACTTCTTGCCTGTATTGCCTGGGGCCTCTTCACCTGCAGGACTCCTGTGCTATTTGTCATTCCTTCAGCCAGAGAGTCCTGCAGGAAAGACGTAATAAACTGATTCTTAGGGGCCTTCTTAAGCCGGAGGGCTCTCCGGCTAAGTCGGCTCCATCAAAATCAGTTAAATCTTCCAAGGCCCAGGCTTCTGTATCTAAGCCTGCGGCTCGGCTCCGACTCGCTCGAGTCGAGATCGGCTCGGCTGGAGCCGATTCTGGCTTAACAAAGCCGGCACCGATGGCTATCGGTGCCGAATCTGTATCGACCACTCGTGTCGGCTCCGATCGGTTCCGACACCCATGTGGCAGGCATCGGTGTCGGCCCGATCGGCTCCGACACCGTTACTTTGGTGGCTGTATCGGTCCGGCTGGAGCCGATACATCGAGGCTTCCTGTCGGCTCCGAGAGGTCGGCTCCGACAGGATCTATGGTATCGGGTCCGATGGCTCATTCCAGGAAGAGGGCGAGGGCTCCTTCCTTGGGGACGATACTTGCCCGGCTTCACCTCTTCTATCGAACGGAGCCATCGGAGCCGATCTTCAAGGTCATCCAGGTTGTCAGATCATGACCTAGAGAGAGTGGTCAGTAGATTACTTAAGTCACAGGTACTGGCCCAAATGTTACACAGCCCGTCTCAACAGACGACTGTTGGTCCACACCCCGTTACAGTTCCTCCTTCAACTCTACCCCAGAGCTTGGAGTTGGAGTCTTCGAATGGTTACTGCTACGGCTGGAGGACGGATACCCCTTCTGTTCCTTCAGCCTCTACTCTTATCTCCTCTTGAGACCTTCCTTAGAGGGATTCGGTGGTCGGGCTTCCATGGTCTCCTCCGAGGGGTGAGTGGCATCGGACCCTTGTCCGAACCCGCTCTTCCCTTGGAGCCTCGGCCTTGGTGAGCTCGGCTCCGACATCTGCCTCGGAGACTTCCTTCGGTGGTCCCTGGAGTTCCTAGCTCTTGGAGCGGGTTCTCTCGGACCTGCCTGGGAGGAGCATTCGAGGTGATGAAGAGTGTACTGGCCACTGGTATCAGTCAGCAGTCTGTTCCGTAGCTCCTCCCTCTATAGTACCTGTTGACATCTCTGCCACTTCTCTTGCTACAGGACCCAGAGATCCTCCGCCTCAGGTTTCCCCATTGGGAATTTCCCCTCTTCCGAGGATTCTCCTGATGTTTCGGGAGATCCTCCTAGGAAGAGGACTTGTAAGAGGAAGCATGTAGACTCCCGAGTCTGTCACTGGATACTGACTTTGATGAGTCAGAGGGATCCCCTAGATTCCCCTCTGAGGATGTCTCCTTCTCAGACATCCTAGAACTTCTGAAACAGAGGGGAAACTGGCCCACCAACAATCCCTCTGAGGATGAGTCAG
This sequence comes from Protopterus annectens, assembly GCF_019279795.1. Classification (NCBI taxonomy): domain Eukaryota; kingdom Metazoa; phylum Chordata; order Ceratodontiformes; family Protopteridae; genus Protopterus; species Protopterus annectens. Next base: position 1,349,200,072 of record NC_056746.1, on the reverse strand, counting down.
TATACCTAGAGGCGTTTGGATCTCGGCCCTCCACCTCCTGGGTGTCTCCGCCTTCGACCCCCTTATGCAGGTTATTGCACGAAAGGCGTGGGCAGCTCCTGACTCTGTAGAGCCAGTCCCTAGGAGGCCTTCAAAATTTATAACTGCCCCGTCTGGCAAACAATTCCTTACCAAGGGTGTCCCCGCTGATGGCATGGTGGTGGCTGCGCCACCAAAAGGAACTTGCAGATCCTTCCGTGCCGTCCATCCTCCTAATAAGGACTCTAGGACCATGGATAGGTACGTAAGCGGATGTTTTCCTCAGCGACTTTTGCTATGCTCGCTGAATTACCTGTGTCACTTCACCAGACTCCAGAGGGATATCCTGAAGGAGCTGGGAGAAGTAGTTCAGGATCCTACAGCTGCAGGGGCTCAAGAAAAAATTGCTTCGCAGCTAGGAACCCTTAACTCCATTGCAAACTCCTCCATGCGGCTTATATCATATGCTGCTGATGGAGAGTAGGCCGCAGGTACAGGTGTGGCTCTTAGACGCCAAGCCTGGATGCGGCTATGTGATTTTGCGGATCCCTTTAAGGCGTCCTTCACAAATTCTCCCTTTGATGGGTCAGCTTTGTTTGGCCCTCAGGTGAAGGAAACCTTGACCAGGTGCGAGCAGGACGGCAAGACTCTTTCTGCTGTTGGAGTCCGTTTTTCCACCCCTTCTAGACCTTATCCCAAAGGACAGAAGGGCGGGAAGATGTGGTTCCATAAATCCCAAGGAGTCACGCCGGATTCACGTGGTCAGTTTACCCCTAGAGGCAGAGGGGGTAACAACAACAGACGCCTCTAGAGGCAGAGGGGTCCAAGAACCAGGGAAACAGGGAGCCTCTCTCTGACAAGCCCTTTCAGCATCCCTGAGGTGTTGCCCGGCTGTCCCTCCTTGGAGGCAGTCGGGAAGATTATCACTGTACCCAGAAGCCTGGCATTCCCTCACTCAAGACAGATGGGTACAGTCGATCATATCCAAGGGTTATATAATTCCTTTCGAGGAAAGTCCCTTCCCCTCAAGTTCCCTTCCAGATGTACCACCCGGTCTAAGGGAGATTGCAGAGTCAGAAATCTCAAAACTACTGCAAAAAAGAGCCATTCAGCCAGTTACAATAGACCATTCAGAGCCCGGAATCTACTCAAGGTTCTTTTTGGTCCCCAAAAAGACGGGAGACTGGAGACCAATATTGGATCTCAGCAGACTCAACAAGTCTGTCAGGAAGACAAGATTCCGAATGGTCACTCTTCAGTCAATTCTGCCCTTCTTACAGAAGGACAACTGGATGTGCTCAGTAGATCTTCAGGATGCGTACTATCACATAAAAATTCACAGACGCTCCAGGAGATTTCTCCGCTTTCGGCTGGGGTCCAGTCATTTCCAGTTCAGAGCCCTGCCCTTTGGTCTCACTACAGCCCCCAGAGTGTTCACCAAATGCATGGCAGTGGTCACGGCTCACCTGAGACGCCAAGGATTCCAGGTGTTTCCGTATCTCGACGACTGGCTCCTGTCAGCCACCACCAGGCATCAGCTTATACAAGCCAGGGATTACACAATAGACCTTTGTTCTCATTTGGGCATCTCAATCAACTTCAAAAAGTCATCCTTATCGCCCTGCCAGTCTATTACCTTCACAGGCTAAACTTAAACACTGTTCGGATGTCAGCTACCCTTACAGAACAAAGAGTTTCAGACATTCAGACTCATGTCAGGATCATTCTGGCCAGCAAGAAAATACAGGCCAGAATGGTTCTAAAGGTATTAGGTCTCATGGCTGCGGCCATTACTCTTCTTCCCTGGCTCGATTCTACATGCGCCTTCTTCAGTGGATGCTGTTCACACAATGGTCATACCAGCAACTTCCAATGCGTCACCAGATTCTGGTGACACAGACATGCAAAGAGCATCTTGCTTGGTGGATCACATCGCCTCAGGTTCACCAAGGCAGGTACTTTGTACCCCATCCCCGATAGCCACTGTCACCACGGATGCCTCCCTGATCGGGTGGGGGTCATTATCAGGGCAGGATGGTTCATGGGACGTGGCAGCCGCTCGAGTACCATCTGCACATAAATGTCCTGGAGATGAGAGCAGTGCTTTTAACGCGTTGCAAGCCCTCAACGACTTTCTTCCCGTAGGGACAATTGCAGTCCACACAGACAACATGTCTGTAGTTTGGTATATCAACAAACAGGGCGGAACCAAGTCCTACCCCTTGTGTCGAGAAGCCAGACTATGGCAATGGGCGATCTCCTCTCATCGGTTTCTGGTAGCAACGCATATCCCTGGGAAAACCAACATTATAGCGGACAGATTGAGCAGAGCTATCCTCATGCCTCACGAGTGGTCTCTCAAGCAATCTATAGCGGAAGAGATTTTTCTGGAATGGGGTCGTCCATGTTGCGATCTTTTGCTACTCCCCAAAACAGCAAATGTCCAGACTTCTTCAGCCTCTTCCTCTATCAGGCCATCCCCAGAGACGCTCTGACCCAGGATTGGCCCCAGGGACTTCTTTATGCCTTCCTCCATTTCCTCTGATCCCTCAGGTGATCCAGAAAGCTACCGCTTTGAGAGCCAAATTGATTCTCATTGCCCCTTACTGGCCTCGACAAGTTTGGTTCCGTTCCTCCATCATCACCTTTTGGTGCAGCCGTGGCATCTGGACCCAGTGCCAGATCTTCTGATTCACCAATCGGGTCAGCTGCACCGGTCAATCCCTTCTCTCAACCTCACAGCATGGTTGCTCCACTTCCTTCCTTAGCCAGGCTTCCTCTGATCTCTAACCCAGTTAGAGACATCATAGTAGCTTCGCTAAAATCCTCTACCAGGAGGATTTATACAAGCAAATGGAAACGTTTCTCTTATTGGGCTAAGGCCCAAAATATTGATCCTTTTACTGCCCCTGTTCAGGCAGTCCTGGACTTCTTAGCAGAGATTTTTCATGCAGGCTCCTCTTCTTCCACAGTCAGAGTTCAATTGGCTGCTATTTCCAATTTTCATGTCGGGATAGCAGATCATAATATTATGTCCCATAGGCTCTGCAGGGCCTTCTTGAAAGGAATTTTCCTACTAAAACCTCCAATCAGGAATCCTCCTCCTCAGTGGGATCTAAATTTAGTGCTGACATCCTTGATTCTTCCCCACTTCGAGCCAGCTGTTTCTTGTTCCTGAAATATCTTTCTTGGAAAACTTTATTCCTAGTGGCTATTACATCTGCCAGGAGGAGTCTGAAGTTCATGCTCTTCGGTTCGACCCCTATTTGGTTTTTCACAAAGACAGAGTATCTTTGAGAACTAATCCAACCTTTTTACCTAAGGTCGCTTCAAAGAACAATCTGAATCAATCCATTGATCTCCTGTATTTTTCCTAACTATTCAGATAGAGCTGAACAAAAGCTACATTATCTTGATGTCCACCGTCAACTTAGATATTATTTGGACAGAACAAAAAATTTAGAAAATCTGATCAACTTTTTGTTTCCTATGCGGATAATAAAAAGGCCTTCCTGTTTCTAAAGTGACCTTGTCCAGATGGCTTTCTTCGGTCATCTCTGAAATTTATCGCTCAGGGGAAAACAGCTGTGCTCAAAACCTAAAGCACATTCAACTAGGAGCTTAGCTACTTCTACAGCTTTTCAAGCTAGACTTCCTTTGGACACTATTTGTGCAGCGCCACTTGGGCTACTCCTCACACTTTTGTTTCCCATTACAAATTGGACTTGGCCTCCAGGGACAGAGCCAGTTTTGGCTCTACAGTCCTCAAGAGTTTGTTCCATTGAGCCACCCAGGATAGAGGTGCTAGGACGGTCCCATCAAGCAAGAATGAAGGCGAGATTGACAACTTAACATTAAGAAGTTATGTACCTACCATAACGCTCCATGTTAGTTGTCTTCTCGCCTTCTTTCTTTGCGACCTCCCTCCTTCCCCTGGCCTGGACAGACCTTGTATAAGAAACTGTTATGCTGAAGACCATTCAGACCTGGTCCTTCTTCCATCTGTAAGTTTTCTTTCTTCCTTTGGGAAGTATTTTATGCTTGGTGCTATTGCCCTTTGTCAGCAAACGAGATCTGGGTACTTACCGCCTTGCATCATGGGATATGGGGCTGCCTCGAGCTGGTAAAAGTGACTCTCGAGCTTAGCAAGTGCCGAGTCGGAGCCGAGGGATCGGCTCCGAACCCATCAAGCAAGAAAGAAGGCGAGAGAAGACAACTAACATGGAACGTTATGGTAGGTACATAACTTCTTATTTCCTACTAAAGCCTCCAATCAGGAATCCTCCTCCTCAGTGGGATCTAAATTTAGTGCTGACATCCTTGATTCTTCCCCCCTTCGAGCCAGCTGTTTCTTGTTCCCTGAAATTTCTTTCTTGGAAAACTTTATTCCTAGTGGCTATTACATCGGCCAGGAGGGTGTCTGAACTTCATGCTCTATCGGTTCGACCCCCCTATTTGGTTTTTCACAAAGACAGAGTATCTTTGAGAACTAATCCAACCTTTTTGCCTAAGGTCGCTTCAAAGACCAATTTGAATCAATCCATTGATCTCCCGGTGTTTTTCCCAAACTACTCAGACAGAGCTGAACAAAAGCTACATTATCTTGATGTCCACCGTCAACTTAGATATTATTTGGACAGAACAAAAAAATTTAGAAAATCTGATCAACTTTTTGTTTCCTATGCGGATAATAAAAAAGGCCTTCCTGTTTCTAAAGTGACCTTGTCCAGATGGCTTTCTTCGGTCATCTCTGAAATTTATCTGTTCAGGGGAAAACAGCTGTGCTCAAAACCTAAAGCACATTCAACTAGGAGCTTAGCTACTTCTACAGCCTTTCAAGCTAGACTTCCTTTAGACACTATTTGTGCAGCGCCACTTGGGCCACTCCTCACACTTTTGTTTCCCATTACAAATTGGACTTGGCCTCCAGGGACAGAGCCAGCTTTGGCTCTACAGTCCTCAAGAGTTTGTTCCATTGAGCCACCCAGGATAGAGGTGCTAGGACGGTCCCATCAAGCAGAATGAAGGCGAGATTGACAACTTAACATTAAGAAGTTATGTACCTACCATAACGTTCCATGTTAGTTGTCTTCTCTCGCTTCTTTCTTGCGACCCTCCCTCCTTCCCCCTGGCCTGGACAGACCTTGTTATAAGAAATTATTATGCTGAAGACCTTTCAGACCTGGTCCTTCTTCCATCCTGTAAGTTTTCTTTCTTCCTTTTGGAAGTGTTTTATGCTTGGTGCTATTGCCCTTTGTCATCAAACGAGATCTGGGTACTTACCGCCTTGCATCATGGGATATGGGGCTGCCTCGAGCTGGTAAAAGTGACTCTCGAGCTTAGCAAGTGCAGTCGAGCCGAGGATCGGCTCCGAACCCATCAAGCAAGAAAGAAGGCGAGAGAAGACAACTAACATGGAACGTTATGGTAGGTACATAACTTCTTATTTTTGTGCTGAGGTTTAGGTCCCTGGAGCGTGTAGCTCTAAGGGACTTGGATTTTTTGAGGTGGAGCATGTCCATTAATTCTGGGTTTGACATGGCTTTGTACGTCGGACATAGATCACCTCTGAGTAGGCGGTAAGCAACTGAGTAGAGCTAGAGTTTCTTTAGTCGAGCTGCATAGGACATTTGTTTGTAGCCCATGATCCTCTTGGTGAGGTACTTTTGGGGTCTCTCCAGTTGCTGCAGGTGTCTGGTAAGGTACATCCCAAAAGGGGCATTGTATTCAGTTATGGGCCTGATGAGTGACGAGTAGAGGGGCACAATGACCTCTCTTGATTTAGATGCGAACCCTTTCGTGATAAGGTGGGCTATATAGAAGGTCTTTTTAACCACTTTGGCAACGTGATTAACAAAGGAGAGATTACTATCTACATTGGTCCCCAAATCTCTATTTACTTCTTTCGTACTTAATGGATTACCACCTATGTGGTAATTTGTGGGCACCTTGTTTTTCCCAAAGGGGATGACTATGCACTTTTTAGCATTTAGCTTAAGGCCGTGGCTCTGGCACCAAGCATCCGTCTCTGTGAGACCCTTTTGGAGGATGCTTGTGTCAGCTGGAGATTCGATTATGGTCCCCAGTTTGCAGTCATCTGCAAACTTTGTCAGCCATAATCCCCCCATGTTAGTCTGAACCTCAGAGAAGTATATACCGAACAAGAGAGGTCCCAGAACTGAGCCCTGTGGGACGCCACTTGTAACTGGTTTGGATTCGGACATGGCACCTGTGATTCTAACCATGTGGGTTCTATCTCTGAGCCAGTTTGCAACCCGTCTTGTGATATAGGGGTTGATATTTAAGCTGGTAAGCTTATTTATGATGCCCAAGTGGGGTATTGTGTCGAAGGCTTTTGCGAGGTCCAGGTAGGCTGTGTGGACTACCTTGCCCTCATCTATGGCTTTAGTAACTGTTTCAAAGAAACCAACTAGGTTTAAGAGGCAAGATCTGCCCTTAACAAAGCCGAATTGGGTAGGGTCCAGTGTCTGGAGGCTCCCAATGTCTTTGTTTATGAGTTCCATGATAATATGCTCCATAGCTTTACAGACCAGACTAGTCAGGCTTATGGGGCGATAGTTTCCAGGGTCTGTTGTGGCACCACCTTTGTGGAGTGGGGACCACTGTAGCTGTATGCCATTCTTTGGGTACATATCCTGTAGTAAGGCTAAGTTTAAACAGTGACTTAATGTGAGGTTTCAGTTCTTCTTGGAGCTCGTGTGACACAGCCTGGGACACCGTCCGGTCCCATAGATGCTGTGTTTTTTGCTTTGGAGAGGGCAGCTTTCACCTGTGCATCTGTGATGTCAGAGAGGTTACATTCAGTTGGGATAGGCATTTGCTCCTTTTGGGGGGGGGGGGGGGGGAGTTTGCGCTGAATCTGTCTGCCAGGATGTTGGCTATGTCTGTAGGTTTGGTATATTTTGTACCGTTATGCAACAATTCAGAGCATATCTGGGAGTTTCTGCCCATGTTCCTGACATAAGTAAAGAAGGCCTTGTGATTATCTTTAGTGTGTAGGGCAATTTTTCTTTCGAAACTGGCCTTTGTTGATTTTATGAGGGATCGAAGTTTCTTGCTAATACTGATCAGAGATGCCTTCCCTTTTTGGAATTTTGCTCTGTCATGTAGTAGCTTCCTCTTTCTGTTGTATAGCTTATTTATGGCCGGAGTCCACCAGACCGGTCTCCTGTTTTTGGAGGAGTGAGTCTTGGTTTTATTTGGGATAGCACGATCCTTGCATTCCTGCAGGTGCTCATAGAATGCATTTGTAAAGGATTCTGCGGATTGGGCTGTATTATCCTCTGGCCCAGGGGCTTTGAAGGATTCAACCTCAGTCTTGAAGTGCAAAGTTGGCTTTTGAAAAATTCTTTACAGTGATTTCCTTGGCTGGGGGTGGGGACGGGATATGGATGTCCAGGGAAATTTGTTTATGGTCTGATCTTGCCAATGAGGGGTTTACCTCTGGTGTGGAACATAGAGTCCCCATGTTGGTGATGACCAGGTCCAATATGTTCCCTCTTGTGGGAGTGGTGACCAGTTGTTCCATTACGTTAGAGTTTATAAATTCAAGGAACCGTTGGGCGAGGGTGTTTGGGCTTGAGTAGTTTTCCCAGTCAATGTTTGGGTAGTTGAAGTCACCCAGTAACATAGTGTTTGGAGAGGCCGTCATAGTCTCCAGTGTTCTCAGGAATGCCAAGTGGGGTTCCTGTAATAGGAAGGGTGTTCTGTAGCAGGCTACAAACTTAAAGGCAGTTTTGCCCGCTGTTAGTTGCACATGGATGGTTTCCACTAACCTGGAGGTGTAGGTATCTTTGATGAATATAGATACTCCCCCTCCTTTTGTGCTTCGGTCCGAGTTTTGGGGCCGAAACGCATGGTATGAGTTATAACCTGGTAGTGCTGGGGTGCTCTCAGGAGCCTTGAACCAGGTTTCTGTTACTGCACAGACATCGATTTTCTCCATACTGAAGAGAGCCTCGAGTGCGTGCATCGTGAGATTTAGACTTCTGGCATTGAGTAGCATTACCTTTAGTTTTTTATCCTTGGGTTTTCTATGGAGGTGGGTTTGTCCTTTGAGCCTTGCCTAAAAACGGCACTATGGGGGTGGCAAGATCCTTGGCCAGTATACGAAAGCCTAAGGGTGACAGGTGCAAGCCGTCCCTAGTGAAGCAACGTGGCTTGTCGAGCAGGTCATCCCAGGCTAACAGACACTGGATCCCCTTTGAATGACCCCAATACTTTAGCCAGTTGTTGAAACTGATCATTTTGTCTTTATACTGTGGCATCATTCTTGGTGAGGGCAAGATGCTACTCAAGGTCAGGGTCATACCAGCTCTGGGCTACATGGTCAGAGAGCTCCTCTGTCTCTCTTCATGTAGTCCAGGGAGGAACGTCACAGGTCATTCACACCAGCATGGACAATGACGGAGTCATACTTGTACTTGCTTTGGAGTGACCTGAGTGCTTGCGTTATGTGGCGGATCCTGGCACCCAACAGGCAGCTTACAGTGACCTTCTCCTTGATGTCCTTCAAGGATGCATCTGCAGTCCTTACAAATGGGTTGTCCTGTCGTCAGGCAGCCCTTCGGTCGGCCGGATTCCAAAGTCTGGGTCTGGCCTCGGCTGGTGTCGCACTTCACCCGACGTCATAGCTGCAGTTCTTCGGGTATAAAGGCATCAGCCGACGCCATTTTCCTCAGTCTTTCTTGCCGCGTGGCTCAAGCAGAAGCTGTTCGCAAGTGCCGGTCGGTCAGAACCAGAGATTACTACTACAAGTACCGAAGACTTCTAAAAAGCTAAGTACCCCGTTGGGGACTCTTTCTTGCCTCAGCCGATGTCAGAAAAAGTGAATAACTGTTTAACTTGTGGGAAACAAATACCTCATAAAGATTTCCACTCTTACTGCTTACCTTGTTTAGGCCCAGACCACGACGTAGCAGCTTGTCTAGCCTGTGCTTCTTTCAACCGACGGACACTTAGACGTCGGTCGGAATTTGCTGAAGAGTTTTTCGCTCGATTTTGCTTACATTATGCCGTCGGATCCTCCGACTACGCAAATTTCTAAAAAGCGCAAGGAAAAGGACCGACACTCGCGGTCCGTGGTTTCAGCCGAAACCGCGGTTAAGCTACATGAGTGTCTCGGTTTCGCTGAAACCGAGTCCAGGGTTCTTCCTTCGGCCGAAAGCTTGCCACTTACCGAGGCCTCATCCAGCCTGGCTGTATCTGCTACCGAAATCCCACCTGCTCTTGCAGGTTCACAGGATTTATCTGATACTATCCCTTTGGATATTTCTACCCCTGCACGTGGAGCTGCTAGGCCTCCTGCATCCATGTCGATTAAGGCCTTTGCCAGGGCTAAAGCAGCAAAAACTACAAAATCTGTGCCTGCTAAGACCCCCTCTCACAGGCCTAGCTCTAGTTCACAAATGCTTAGTCTAGCAGAGGATCTCATTTCTTTGATCCGGGGATCCCAACCACATCCAGACAGGGCCTCTCACCCACCTCCAGAGAAGAGGACTAGAGTAGAGCCCCCTGAGCCAGTTTCTTCAGATGGCTCCTCTGATGAATCAGTTAATTCAAACCCTCCAGAGGGCCCCTTTTTTCCTTATGAGGACTCTGATGCAGAAGAGTCCATTCCTTCTGCCTCTCCGCCTGAGGAATTTTCTTTTGGGGAAACCTTGCATGCTATGAGGGAACAATTTCAATGGCAGGGCCAGGATTTTTCAGACTCTAGGAAAAGGCTTAGAACCTTTTTGCATTTGCCACAGCATAGGCCTTTAGCCATTCCTCCAGTCCTTACTGTTGTGGATGATGCTTTTAATGATGCTTGTACTACTACTGATTCTCTTCCTCCGGCCCCTGCTAAGCCCGATAGGTACTACAGGGTTCCGGACTCACATTATCATTTGTGTAAGGCACCTTTTGCAGATCCCGAAACTATCTCCCAGGGACCCAAGGCTGTAACAGCTACTTCTACTAAGAACCCCCTCCCCTCTGAAAGGGAATCTAGGGCCTTAGAGAGATGGGGTAAAAAAGTTTACACTTCTGCTACTCTTTCAGCTAGGGCCTTGAACTGTCAATTCCACATGATTCAGTATCAGGAATTTATGTTAGACCAATTAACTAAAAAACTGTCCTCGGATGAACCATTAGACAAAAAATCTGTACAGGAAATGGTACATAACATTCAGCAGGTCAGTAATCACTCCTTAAAATGCGGCTATGATGCACTGGAGGCTTCCTTTAGATCAGCCATGACTGGCACAGTGATCAGAAGACATGCATGGTTAAAAGAGCAGTCCTTGCCAGACCATGTTAAATCAAAGCTCCTAGATGCTCCCATGGATAAGCTCAGTTTGTTTGGCTCCCCTGCGCAGCAGGTGCTGAAGAAGGTGGAAGAGAAAGCAAAATCTGTCCAGACAGTCAAGGATTTCTTGCAGGTCCAGCCTCCAAGGTTTAGCAGGAACTGGCCTTCCAAGAATTGGTCCTTTCCAGACACCTCCAGAGCTCGAGAGGCAGGAATAGGCGCTCAAGAGGCAGGGGTCAATCCAGAGGTGCCTACAGGGGACGTCAGTGGCAGGCTAACAACCAGCGAGGTACAGCCACAGATCCAGCCACCACCACTTCCACAGGACAATCGCAGTGACTTGGCTCTGGCACCGCCTACCAGGGAACAACTAGAGGCACCCTTAGGCGGGAAGCTAGCCTTATTTTCAGTAAACTGGCATTACATCACAGGAGACAAATGGATTTTACAGACAATAGACCAAGGTTACAGGTTTCACTTCCATACTCTACCAAGGAAGAGAGGAATGCCAAACCTACCTCCAAATCAGAAGACAGAAGCTCTAGAACAAATAACTCACTTACTAAGGATGAGAGCTGTAGAAAGGGTACCATCTATGGAACAAGGGCAAGGATTTTACTCCAGACTCTTCCTGGTACCAAGAAAAGAAAATCAATGGAGACCTATTCTCGACCTGTCTGCTTTAAACACATACCTCATTGTTCAAAAATTCAAAATGCTGACCCTACAGCAGCTTCTTCCCATGCTGGGCAAGGAGTCTTGGCTGGTAACTCTAGATCTCAAGGAGGCATACCTGCACGTCCCCATACGACCAAATTGCAGAAGATACCTCAGATTTCTTGCAGGATCAGAGCATTATCAATTCTCAGCATTGCCCTTTGGCTTATCTACTGCGCCCAGAGTATTCACGAAATGCCTGGCATCAGTAATTGCCCATTGCAGGCTTCAGGGAATTCAAATTTACCCTTACCTGGACGACTGCCTGTTACAAGCGGACAACAAAAACAAATTAACAAAAGATTTGGAAAGGGTCATTCATCTACTAGAAGCCCTGGGATACACAGTCTATATAAAAAAGTCAAGGCTGATACCATCCCAAAGGATAACCTTCTTGGGTGCAGATCTGGACACATCAAAACAAATGGCATTCCTGACAGTAGAAAAACAGGAGCAACTCCCTTTCTACTTCATGGCATTAACAAAGCAGAACCAGCTAACAGCAAGAAAAGTCCTGCAAGCTCTCGGTTACATGGCATCCTGCATAATATTGATTCCACATGCCAGACTACATATGAGAAAGTTACAGTGGTATCTAAGGAATTTATGGTCTCAGCACAAGCACAGCCTAGAAACCCAAATTCCAATAATTCCATGCCTGAAACAAGAATTCCAATGGTGGGCTCAGGCCTGTCAATCAACCAAGGGACTGCCCTTCCACAGCACTCAACCAAGCCAGACCATCACAACAGACGCCTCAGACCTCGGTTGGGGGGCACACATGCTGGACAAGTGCATACAAGGCTTATGGACTTAAGACCAGCTGCACCTACACATAAATCAAAAGGAAATGCTGGCGGTAAAACTGGCAATTCAGGCATTCAGACCATTTCTTCGACAGGGTCAACTGCTGATAAGGACGGACAACACCACAGTTATGTGGTACATCAACAAACAGGGAGGCACACATTCATACCCTCTATGCCGGATGGCAATGGACCTCTGGAATGTGGCACTGAGCTTCAACATTCAGCTACAAGCAATTTTTGTGCCAGGAAAAGAAAATATACTAGCAGACATCCTAAGCAGAACTACCACGGATGCCCATGAATGGATGCTGCATCCGGACATCTTCAAAACCATTACAGGGAAATGGGGACTACCAGAAATAGACTTATTTGCATCCCCACACAATCACCAACTGAAAAAAATTCTGCACAAGGACGTACCACCCACTTGCTTGGAAAGTGGACTCCCTATCTTTCAGTTGGAAAAACCTGACAGTATATGCATTCCCACCTCTTCCCTTGATGCACAAGGTGCTATTGAAGATCAAAGAAGACCGTCCAAGGATCATCCTGATAGCTCCAGACTGGCCAAGGCAACATTGGTACCCATTACTGAGGAGTATGTCTCGGGAACAAATATGGCCTCTGCCCCTAGTTCCCTTGCTGTTAACACAGAACAACTTCAAAACCCTGCATCCAAACCTGAGAACACTGCAGCTGGCTGCCTGGAACATTGCATAAGACCAAATAACCCAGATTTATCTCAAAGGGTTAAAGACATTATCTTGGAGGCTCGCAGACCCTCAACAAGAAAAAATTATTCAGCAAAATGGAAAAGATATCTCATTTGGAGTACTGCAAAAGGAGAAGAATGTGTCACTGGTAAACATAGCTAACATCCTGGAATACTTGGCAGAGCTCTTCCACAACGGCCTGTCCTATTCTTCCATTAAGATTCATGCATCAGCTATTTCAGCAGAATACAACTTGGATCCTCCAGTCTTCTCACATCCTCTGCTCAGGCAGTTTCTGAGGGGGATTAAAAATGTAAAGCCACCTAGGAAGCCACCATTGCCAGCATGGGACTTGAACTTTGTGCTAGAAAAGTTGACACTCCCTCCTTTCGAGCCAGCAGCAACAGCAGAATTACAGTACTTATCATGGAAAACTGCTTTCCTGCTTGCAATCACTTCAGCAAGAAGGGTATCTGAGCTACAGGCATTAATGGCAGTACAGCCCTTCCTGATCTTCCATCAAGATAGAGTGTCCATGAGAACTAACCCTACTTTTATGCCAAAGGTGGTCTCCAGGGTATCTTTAAATCAAGCTATCCACCTACCTACATTCTTCCCCAACCCACAGAACAGAGGAGAAAGACTGTTGCATACCTTGGATGTACATAGACAATTACATTACTACCTGGACAGGACCAAGAGCAATAGAAAAACTGACCAGCTACTGGTAGCATATGCAACAGGAATGGAAGGAAAAGCAATTTCAAAACAAACAATCTCTAAGTGGATAGGAAATTGCATTAGATTTTGTTACTCCTACCATGGGAAGAAAACTCCAGAAAACATCAGGCCTCATTCTACAAGGGCTACAGCCACTACCACAGCTTTTTTACGAGGAGTGGCTACCAAAGACATTTTAGAGGCTGCTACTTGGAGCTCCGTGCATACATTTGCCAAGCATTATAATTTGCCTTTATACTCCAGATCCCGAGCAGGTTTTGCCACTGCTGTTTTGCAAGGGATCTTAACTACACCATAATCTTATTTCTCCTCCTCCCCCAGTTTGGCTATGGTATTCTACCCATTTGTAAGGACTGCAGATGCATCCTTGAAGGACATAGTACAGTTTTGTACCTACCATAAATGTAGATGTCCGATAGGCATGCATCTGCGGTCAGGATTACCCACCATCCTTCCCCTCTGTGGTACTCCTAGGGTATTTGCCCATCTTGTAGCTAGCTGGGGGAATCTATTATGGTGTATTTGTTTGTGTATATGTACATACATGCTTATTTTTTGTTTGCTCTCTGTAATTTGGAACCATTTGCATTTATCCAAATTTAGCCTTCCTAGAGGGCACCTGGCATCTGGGGCAAGAAACACTGAGGAAAATGGCGTCGGCTGATGCCTTTATACCCGAAGAACTGCAGCTATGACGTCGGGTGAAGTGCGACACCAGCCGAGGCCAGACCCAGACTTTGGAATCCGGCCGACCGAAGGGCTGCCTGACGACAGGACAACCCATTTGTAAGGACTGCAGATGCATGCCTATCGGACATCTACATTTATGGTAGGTACAAAACTGTACTTTCAGTCTGGTGAGCGGGACGTCAGTGTGCCGGACAATAGTCCCCTATAACAAGTGTATTTGGTGTGTTTGGCCTTAAGGGCTGTGACTGTGAGGCACACTGATTTTGTGAGATATGTGATTCGTGGGTATTGTTGAGGGGTGGCTGTTGCTTGGATATCTGCTTAGGAGGTCTTTGCTGTTTAGGCAGATTTTTATTTAGAGCCTCCGAGTATTTTTTTGTGTGTTTGTTTTGGGTATGCAGATGCAATATGTCTGTGTGAGACTGGATTTGTGGTGTGGGTGGTTACCTTTTCCTCCTGACTGACTGTGCCAGTCTTGGGTTGAGAGAGCTCTGCCTCCAGTTTGGCTGTGTAACTGCATCTCTCACATGTATTAGAGTTTGTTGGAAGGAGGAGAGGGTTGTCTGTGTACATAAGGCAATTGTAACATTGCCTCAAAAACGTGGAAAACAGTTTTATTGCGCTGACCTTTGCAAAGAGAGTATCTAGATTGCAAGCTCTTATTGTGACTCAGCCTTATCTCGTTTTCCACGAAGAAAGGGTTTCTGTGAGAACTAATCCTTTATGCATCAAGTTGTATCCGATTTTACTTTAAGCCAGTGGTGTTAACTTAAGTGATATACCAGGTTAAGGGCTCTCCTCCTGAAAGATGTTAGCTAAATTGATGTAGCAAGTTAAGACTGTCCTCCTGACATGTGATAACTATTGTGATGTCCCAAGTTAAAGCTGTCCTCCTGACATGATGTTAACTAAAGTGATGTACCTGGTTTGAGGGCTGTCCTGACACGTGATGTTAACTAAAGTGATATACCAGGTTACGGCTTTCCTTCTGATGTCATGTTAACTAAAGTGATGTACTGAGTTAAGGGCTATTTTTCTGACAAATAACTTCCCTGATGTATCAGATTAAAGGCTGTCCTCCTGACAAGCGATAACTAAAGTGATAGACCAGGTTAAGGGCTGTCCTTCTGACGCATGTTAACTAGGCTCCCTACTGAAATGTCAGCATTAAAAATGTGGAGTGTTGACAAGCCAAAAATAAAAGACCGAAAATATAAGAGGAGGACGAAGCTTGAAAATCGATCTTCTCCCTAAAACTTCTTTTTGCTAAATTGTTTTTAAATTTTCTTACAATAAATCATAAAACAGTCATACATTTGTGTTATAAAGCCTTTTTAAATTGTCAGCACAGCGTTAGAGGAGTAGGATTTTTTTTTGGACAGGAAGTGTTTAGATACAAAGCTTAGTGCTTTAATGTTGCATCCCTCAGACCTTGCATGACCCTTTTACTTCCAAGAAAAAGAGGCGGCCATTCTTTGTACATCTGATTTACAGAAATAACCTCTTTAGAGGAAGGGTGGATAGGAAAAACTGAAGGTGGGCTGCTTCATGTATAGGATTAAGAGGCACATGAAAACTCCTGAGTAAGTCATAATTTAGCCTTCTAGAAGGTACATTTTTTGAGTGATTTATTTTTTTAACAGTGTGTGAATATGTGGTTTCAGGCGCAGAATTCGTAACTGCTGTGATGAGCTTAATCTGCTGGTTCCATTTTGTACGTCTGAGACTGACAAAGCAACAACTTTGCAGTGGACGGCATCATTTCTCAAATACATTCAAGAAAGACATGGTGACACATTAAAAAAGGTAAGCGGGTAACTTCATATTTTTACAATTTTCAAAATTCCTTCTGTATAAACTCAAAATAATCAGTGGGATGTCTGGCGGTAGTGTAGTGTATTGGCTCACCTTCAGTTCTGTGCAGGAGTAGGCGTGGCTCCTGTGATTTGGCGTGAAATGTTGCATATGAAATGAGGCATGATTGACATGCCATTCATATTAGGCAGTGACATCATGCATACAATTAATGTGACTGAATGTAACACAATTGTACTGTCAAAATGTCACGTGCAGAGTTTTAGGGCAGTTTCATCTAAACAAGGTATCAAAAGTTCCTTACTCCCTAGTTAGAAATTAAAGAAATGTTTTTCATACCAGACAGTCACCCACAATCCTATGCAGTTGGGAAACTGTACATAAGTTCATAGGTTGGTACTAGGCTATCGGCCCTAGGGGCCTATGCAAGCCTAGCCATAACAATTCCCTAGATATTTCTTCCCACAATATTTACTTCTCTGGGACCCTGTCTAGCAGGGCGACTGACATGTTCCCGGGGTGAATTTCCTATCTCCCATCCAATCATCAAGATTCCTTTTGAAGAGGGCCAATGAGGCACTCTGCTTGACATGTATGTGCAGTCTATTCCAGAGTATGGGGAGTCTCTGGGTCTGAAACCTATCCCTCCAGCATGTTTTGTTCATTGTGATGACAAAGTTTAGATCCCTGGGGCATGTGGCTCTGAGGGATTGGGATTTCTTTAAGTGGAGCATGTCCAACAGCTCAGGGTTTAACATGGCCTTGTATGTTAAGCAGAGATCGCCTCTGAGTAGACAATATGCCACAGAGTATAGCTGGAGTTTTTTTAGATGGTCAGCATATGGCATCTGCTTTAGGCCTGTGATTCTTTTCGTGAGGTATTTCTGTGGCCTTTCCAGCTGTTGCATATGTGTTCTGAGGTACATACCAAATGGGGCATTATACTCTATAATGGGTCTAATGAGGGATGAGTACAGTGGGACAATGACCTCCTTTTTTCTGGATGAAAACCTGTTAGTGATGAGGTGTGCCACATAGAAGGATTTCCTGACTGTTGTGGCGACGTGGTTATCAAAAGTGAGACCACTGTCCACCTGTGTCCCTAAGTCTTTCATCACAATTTCGGTGTTTAGTGTACTGCCACCTATGTGGTAATTCATGAGTACGTGTTTTTTCCCAAAGGGGATAACTATACAATGTTAAGTTGTCAATCTCGCCTTCATTCTTGCTGGATGGGTTCGGAGCTGATCCTCGGCTCCGACTTGGCCTATACTAAAGCTCGAGAGCTATTTTTACCGGCTCAAGGCTCCCCTGTATCCCACAATGCTAGGCGCTAACTATCCAGATCTCGTTTGCCGCTTCAGCTACGAGGTTGCATTTTTGCCGGCTCTCAGGTTAAAATTAGAAAAATCTCTTCTGGTAAGGTTTTTTCTCCCTTTTGTAGTATTAGTTGTGTCTATTAGACCCACTTTACCCCTCTAGTGTATCCCCTTCCTAGATAGCTCCCTTTTCGGGTTTATTTCTCGTTACCAACCCCACTCCTTAGATTACTAGGCCTTCGGCTAACTTTAGTTTAGACATTAGCTTAATCTTAAGTTTATTTTGGTTATTGTTAGAATAGATTTTCTATTTTTTCAGTTTAAACAGTGTCAGTCTTTGTGTGTGCGTGTCTGGACTGAGTAAGTTTGAGTGTGGGTGTTTGTGTGTTGGTGACTTGTCATCCCTTCAGGATGTCCAAGGATTCCAGGGTTTCAGGCTTCAAGAAGTGTGACTCGTGCTGTCAGAAGATGTCTCTGACAGTCACACTTCTTGTGTTTACTGTCTGGGCCCTCTGCACCTGCAGGAATCTTGTTCTGTCTGCCATGCATTCAGTCCAAGAGTCCTGCAGGAACGAAAGAACAAGCTTATATTACGAGGCTTGTTGAAACCCGAAGGTTCCCCGACCAAGTTTTCGTCGGGCAAACCTTCGAAGCCCACAAAACCGTCGGCTCCAAGATCCGAGCCTTCGTCTAGTGGTGCTTCTAGTGCTCCTATGTCAGCTCCGGCTGGAGCCGATCATACCAAGAGTCAGTCTGCTCTGATAGTTGTGTCGGAACTGTCTGCGAGCCGTAAGCGCTCCAGGTCTCCATCTTTGGAGTCTGTCCATTCAGCTCCGAGATCTCCTTTGCTTTCGGAGCGGAGCCATCGGTCCCATTCCTCTCGGTCTTCCAGGCTTTCGGAACACGCCCTCGAGAGGGTGGTTAGTAGACTCTTTAAGTTGCAGGCACTGGCCCAGATGCTTCAGCGCCCTTCTCAACAGACAGTGGCTATCCCCATTCTGCCGTCGATTCCTCCTCAGACTCTTCCTTTAAGCTCGGAGCCGGGACCGTCGACACGTCGGAGCCGATACCACATCTGTCGGCTCCGATCTCTTCCATCGTTCCATCATTGGAAGGATCCGGGCGTCGGGACTCCCTCGTCGGCTCCGAGGAGGCGAGTGGCATCGGACCCTTGTCCGACCCTGTTCTCCCCTTAGGAGCCTCGGCGCCGGTGAGTTCGGCCCCGACATCGGTCACGGAGCCGTCCCTCTCTGTGCCGGGGAGGGGTCCTTATCTCTTCGGAGCTGGGGCCTTCTTCCCTGCCTGATAGGGGTGCCTTCGAGGTCATGAGGAGCGTGCTGGCCCCTGAGCCTGCTCCTCGGTCAGCTCCCTCAGCTCCTCCCACTGTTGTGCCTGCCATGGTCTCTACCCATTCTCTCGACCCCGACCACAGAGATCCAACGCCTCAGTTGCCGCCATTGGGAGCATCCTCCTCTTCCGAGGCCTCCCCTGATCCGTCAGGGGAGCCCCCTCGGAAAAGGAAATGCAAGAGGAAGCATGTGGACTCTCCTGAGTCCGTCACATCCGACATCGACTTGGATGAGTCGGAAGGGTCCCCACGGTCCCCCTCTGAGGATGTCTCCTTTTCTGACATCCTTGAAATCCTCAAACAGAGGGGGATCTGGTCTACCCTCAATCCTTCCGAGCACGAGTCGGTTTACCTAGAGGCTTTTGGTTCTCGTCCTTCCACCTCCTGGGAGGCTCCACCCTTTGACCCCCTTATGGAAGTGGTGGCGAGGAAGGCATGGACGGCCCCTGACTCGATGGAACCTACCCCACGGAGGCCTTCAAAATTTATCACAGCCCCTTCTGATAAACAGTTTTTAACCAAAGGTGTCCCTGTTGATGCCATGGTGGTGGCAGCGGCCACTAAGAAGGAACTGGCTGATCCTTCAGTACCGATCCATCCTCCTAATAAGGAATATAGGACTATGGATAGGTACGGCAAGCGGATGTTTTCTTCAGCGACCTTTACCATGCGGTCGCTGAATTACTTGTGTCATTACACCCGCCTTCAAAGAGACATGCTCAAAGAAATGGGTGATACTTTACTTTAAAGTTCGACTGCATTTTATGGTTTTGGTCTTTGTGGATTAGTTCAGTTGATACTTTACAGGATCCAACAGCTGCGGGGTCTCAAGACAAAATCAACTCCCAGCTGGCAACCTTGAACTCGATTGTTAACTCCTCCATGCGGCTTATTTCTTATGCGGCCGATGGGGCGAGTAGGGCTGCAGGCACAGGCGTGGCCTTAAGGCGTCACGCCTGGATGCGGCTTTGTAACTTTGCTAACCCCTTCAAGGCGTCCTTCACGAACTCCCCCTTTGATGGTTCGGCATTGTTCGAACCTCAAGTGAAGGATACTTTGACCAGATGCGAACAGGATGGCAAGACTCTCTCTGCCGTGGGAGTCCGTTTTTTCACCCTGTCTAGACCATACCCTAAGGGTCAGAAGGGTGGAAAAATGTGGTTTCGCAAACCACAGGGAGTCGCGTCTGATGCACGAGGTGAGTTCCCCTCTAGAGGCGGGGGGGGACAATAACAGACGCCGCCCTAGGGGCAGAGGGGGTCCGCAGAATCAGGGTAGCAGAGAAGCTGTCTCTGGCCAGCCCTTCCAGCATCCCTGAGATGCTGCCCGACTGTCCGCCTTCGGAGGCAGTTGGGGGAAGATTATCACTGTACCCAGAAGCCTGGCTTTCCCTCACTCAAGACAAATGGGTACAGTCAATCTTATCCGAGGGTTACAAAATTCCCTTTGCCCACACCCCAGCACAGCCAAAAAGGCCCCTTCCAGATGTTCCTCCCGGTCTAAGGGAACAAGCAGTATTAGAAATCTCAAAACTGCTAAGAAAGAGCCATCCAACCAGTCCCAGCAGACCAGCAAGGATCCGGAATCTACTCCAAGTTCTTTTTGGTACCAAAAAAGACAGGGGACTGGAGACCAATTTTGGATCTCAGCAGGCTAAACAGGTCTGTCCAAAGAACGAAGTTCCGGATGGTCATGCTACAGTCCATTCTACCCTTTTTGGGCCAGGACAATTGAATGTGCTCTGTAGACTTTCAGGATGCGTACTACCACATCAAGATGCACAGGCGCTCCAGGAGGTTTCTCCGCTTCCGGCTGGGGGCCAGTCACTACCAGTTCAGGGCCCTGCCCTTTGGTCTCATTACAGCCCCCCAAGTGTTCACCAAATGCATGGCAGTGGTCACGGCTCATCTGAGATGTCAAGGATTCCAGGTGTTTCCATATCTGGACGACTGGCTCCTTATCGCCACCACCAGGCGTCAACTTCTTCATTCCAGAGATTACACCATTCAAACTTGCAAAGAGCTAGGTATCTCCATAAATTTAGAAAAGTCTGCATTGTCGCCTTGTCAGTCTATTACTTTCATAGGCGCCATATTGGACACAGCCGAACTAACCGTAAAACTAACCGCACAGAGAGTTTTGGATATTCGCACACACGTTCACATCCTTCTTCAGAGCAACAGAATCCAGGCCAAGTTTGTACTGAAGACTTTAGGTCTCATGGCAGCTGCCATTACGTTATTTCCCCTAGCTCGCTTTCACATGCGGATCCTTCAATGGATGCTCTTTTCCCAGTGGCCCTTTCAACAGCTTCCAGTATTTCAGCATTTTAATTACACAATCATGGAAGAAACACCTGTCTTGGTGGATGGTCTCCCTGCAAGTCGTTCAGGGCAGACCCTTTGTCCCCCCCCCGGTTGCTACGGTGACAACGGACGCCTCCCTGATCGGGGGGGGGCATTTTCAGGGCAGGACAGTCCAGGGCACATGGCAACCTTTCGAGTGCCACCTGCACATAAATGTCTTGCAGATGAGAGCAGTGCTTTTAGCGTTGGCAAGCCCTTCAGGACTCTCTTCCCATAGGGACTATTGCAGTTCAGACGGACAAAATGTCCGTAGTGTGGTGCATCAACAAGCAGGGCGGAACCAAGTCCTACCCCTTGTGTCGAGAAGCACTCAGACTTTGGCAGTGGGCGATCTCTTCTCAGCAGTTTCTGATAACAACGCATATCCCCGGGAAGTCCAACGTTATAGCGGACAGGCTGAGCAGAGCCATTCTCATGCCGCACGAGTGGTCTCTCAAACAGTCAGTAGTGGAAGAGATTTTCCAAAGATGGGGTCAACATTGCTGCGATCTTTTCGCAACACCTCAAAACAGCAAGTGCCACGACTTCTTCACTCTCTTCCGTCTTCTCGGCCACCCCCCAGAGATGCTCTAGTCCACGATTGGCCCCGGGGTCTCTTGTACGCTTTCCCCCCCTTTCCATTAATCACACAACTGATTCAGAAAGCTACCGCATTGAGATCCTCAATGATCCTCATTGCCCCTTACTGGCCTCGACAAATCTGGTTTCCGTTCCTGCACCGTTACCTCTTGGAGCAGCCCTGGCATCTGGACCCAGTGCCAGACCTTTTGACCCATCAGTCGGGCGAGCTGCACAACTCCCTTCTCTCTCTCTCAACCTCACAGCTTGGTTGCTCCACTTCCAACCTTAGCCAGGCTTCCTTTTATTTCCCATTTGGTGAGTGACATCATTCTAGCTTCCCACAAATCTTCTACCAGGAAGATTTATGCTAGCAAATGGAAACGTTTCTCCTTCTGGACAGTGTCTAGAGACATGGATCCTTTCACGGCACCTATCCAGTCAGTCTTAGATTTCTTGGATGAACTTTTTCAATCAGGTTCTTCTTCGTCCACTATCAGAGTTCAGTTAGCGGCCATTTCAAATTTTCATGTTGGCCTGTCAGACTCCACTGTTATGTCCCATAAACTTTGTAAAGCCTTCCTTAAGGGCATCTTTTTACTCGAGCCCCCAATCAGAGATCCCCCGCCACAGTGGGATTTTAATCTGGTTTTGACCTCTTTGATTCTTCCTCCCTTTGAACCTGCGGCTTCCTGTTCCTTGAAGTTACTCTCATGGAAAACTCTATTTCTAGTGGCCATAACTTCCGCCAGGAGAGTCTCAGAGCTTCACGCCCTTTGCGTTTGTCCTCCTTACCTGGTTTTCCATAAAGATAGAGTATCCCTCAGAACTAACCCATCCTTTTTACCCAAGATATCTTCTGAGGCAAATTTAAACCAGACTATCGATCTCCCAGTCTTCTTCCCTAATTACTCCAACAGAGCGGAACAAAAGTTGCATTTTATGGATGTTCGTTAACTCCATTACTACCTGGATAGAACCAAGCAGGTTAGGAAATCTGAGCAGCTCTTCCTGGCTTATGCGGAAGGGAAGAAAGGCCTTCCAGTTTCCAAAGTAACCCTTTCCAGATGGTTGGCCTCTGTGATTACTTTCATCTATGAACTGAGGAGTCAAGAACTTCCTTCAAAGCCTAGAGCCCACTCAACTAGAGCCTTAGCTACGTCAATAGCTTTCCAGGCTAGGTTACCTATAGACTCCATTTGTGCGGCAGCCACATGGGCCTCTCCTTGTACCTTTATTTCTCATTACAAACTGGACATGGACTTTGGTTCCACCGTCCTCAAGAGTCTGTTCCGTTGAGCCACCCAGGGCTGAGGTGCTAGGGACGCGGTCCCATCCAGCAAGAATGAAGGCGAGATTGACAACTTAACATTGAGAAGTTATGTACCTACCATAACGTTCCATGTCAGTTGTCTTCTTCTCGCCTTCTTTCTTGCGTCCCACCCTCCAACCCCCTAGCCTGGACAGACCGAAAGGATCTTTTTGGGCCTTCTTTCATCCCAGCTTGGATTACCATGGTTGCCCTTTTTTTCTGGGTACGTTTTATATATATATATATATATATATATATATATATATATATATAGGTATGCCTCTTTTCCTTTGTTCTGGATTCAGAACTGCTTTGGTGTCATCTATCAAACGAGATCTGGGTAGTTAGCGCCTAGCATTGTGGGATACAGGGGAGCCTCGAGCCGGTAAAAATAGCTCTTGAGCTTTAGTATAGGCCGAGTCGGAGCCGAGGATCGGCTCTGAGCCCATCCAGTAAGAAAGAAGACGAGAAGAAGACAACTAACATGGAACGTTATGGTAGGTACATAACTTCTCATTTCTTGGCATTGAGCTTGAGCCCATGGCTGTGGCACCAAGCATCTGTTTCTGTAAGGCCCTTTTGTAGAGTATCCGCATCATTTTTGGATTCAATAATGGCTCCCAGTTTGCAGTCATCTGCAAACTTTGTTAGTCAGAGTCCCTTAGTGTTGGCCTATACTTCAGAGAAGTAGATGCCAAACAAGAGCAGTCCCAGGACTGAACCCTGAGGTACTCCACTTGTCACTTGTCTGGAGCTGGATTTGGAGACAGCTACTTTTACAGTCTGGGTTCTGTCAGTAAGCCTGTTGGCAACCCATCGAGTGACGTAGGGATTTATGCCCAGCTTAGTAAGTTTATGTATGATTCCAGAGTGGGGGATGGTGTCGAAGGCCTTGGCGAGGTCCAGATAGGCTGTGCGGACCACCTTACCCTCGTCCACAGCTCTGGAGACTGATTCGAAGAAGTCAGATTCAGGAGACAATATCAGCCCTTCACGAACCCAAACTGGGTGGGGTCCAGTGTTTGAAGGTTGCCGATGTCTTTGTTTACAAGTTCCATGATCCCACTCCAAGGTCACTACACCTTGACAGAAAAGGGATACTGAACTTAAACGAAACCTGTGTTGACAAAATAATTTTTTTCTGCATTATCACATGACTGTACAGCTTACAAGCTGTCTACAACACAGGCAGAACGTTAATATGTGCACTAAGCTGTCATGCCGCTGTCCTTCCCCACCTAATGTTAAAGCATCAGGGCAGTCCTACTTTACCAGAATTAAAATCTCTTTCCCCCACTGCCACTGTGCAGCTCACCATCTTTAGGCACTATACCAAAACCCTTTTTATGATATACATCTTTCATACCAAAACCCTTTTTATGATGTACATGTTTCATACCATCTTCAGGCACTATACCAAAACCCTTTTTATGATGTACATGTTTCATACCATTTTTAGGCACTGTACCAAAACCCTTTTTATGATGTACATGTTTCATGCCATCTTTAGGCACTGTACCAAAACCCTTTTTATGATATACATGTTTCATACCATCTTTAGGCACTATACCAAAACCCTTTTTATGATGTACATGTTTCATACCGTCTTTAGGCACTATACCAAAACCCTTTTTATGATGTACATGTTTCATACCGTCTTCAGGCACTATACCAAAACCCTTTTTATGATGTACATGTTTCATACCGTCTTCAGGCACTATACCAAAACCCTTTTTATGATGTACATGTTTCATACCGTCTTCAGGCACTATACCAAAACCCTTTTTAAGATGTACATGTTTCATACCGTCTTTAGGCACTATACCAAAACCCTTTTTATGATGTACATGTTTCATACCATCTTTAGGCACTATACCAAAACCCTTTTTATGATGTACATGTTTCATACCATCTTTAGGCACTATACCAAAACCCTTTTTATGATGTACATGTTTCATACCATCTTTAGGCACTATACCAAAACCCTTTTTATGATGTGCATGTTTCATACCATCTTTAGGCACTATACCAAAACCCTTTTTGTGATGTACATGTTTCATACCATCTTTAGGCACTATACCAAAACCCTTTTTATGATGTACATGTTTCATACCATCTTTAGGCACTATACCAAAACCCTTTTTGTGATGTACATGTTTCATACCATCTTTAGGCACTATACCAAAACCCTTTTTATGATGTGCATGTTTCATACCATCTTTAGGCACTATACCAAAACCCTTTTTGTGATGTACATGTTTCATACCATCTTTAGGCACTATACCAAAACCCTTTTTATGATGTACATGTTTCATACCATCTTTAGGCACTGTACCAAAACCCTTTTTATGATGTACATGTTTCATACCATCTTTAGGCACTGTACCAAAACCCTTTTTATGATGTACATGTTTCATACCATCTTTAGGCACTATACCAAAACCCTTTTTGTGATGTACATGTTTCATACCATCTTTAGGCACTGTACCAAAACCCATTTTATGATGTACATGTTTCATACCATCTTTAGGCACTATACCAAAACCCATTTTATGATGTTCATGTTTCATACCATCTTTAGGCACTATACCAAAACCCTTTTTATGATGTACATGTTTCATACCATCTTTAGGCACTGTACCAAAACCCATTTTATGATGTACATGTTTCATACCATCTTTAGGCACTATACCAAAACCCTTTTTATGATGTACATGTTTCATACCATCTTTAGGCACTGTACCAAAACCCTTTTTATGATGTACATGTTTCATACCATCTTTAGGCACTATACCAAAACCCTTTTTATGATGTACATGTTTCATACCATCTTTAGGCACTGTACCAAAACCTTTTTATGATGTACATGTTTCATACCATCTTTAGGCACTATACCAAAACCCTTTTTATGATGTACATGTTTCATACCATCTTTAGGCACTGTACCAAAACCCTTTTTATGATGTACATGTTTCATACCATCTTTAGGCACTGTACCAAAACCCTTTTTATGATGTACATGTTTCATACCATCTTTAGGCACTATACCAAAACCCTTTTTGTGATGTACATGTTTCATACCATCTTTAGGCACTATACCAAAACCCTTTTTATGATGTACATGTTTCATACCATCTTTAGGCACTGTACCAAAACCCTTTTTATGATGTACATGTTTTATACCATCTTTAGGCACTATACCAAAACCCTTTTTGTGATGTACATGTTTCATACCATCTTTAGGCACTATACCAAAACCCTTTTTATGATGTACATGTTTCATACCATCTTTAGGCACTGTACCAAAACCCTTTTTATGATGTACATGTTTTATACCATCTTTAGGCACTATACCAAAACCCTTTTTATGATGTACATGTTTCATACCATCTTTAGGCACTATACCAAAACCCTTTTTATGATGTACATGTTTTATACCATCTTTAGGCACTATACCAAAACCCTTTTTATGATGTACATGTTTCATATTTTTTGGCATACTTTAAAAATACCTGACATATCAAACAACTGAGATAAACAAATATGGAACATGAGTCTTTACAATCTATTAGAAAAGGCAGCCGATCATATTTTGTGTGCATGAGGTGATCAAAACACTACCCACGAAAACTTTAAATAAACAATGCATACCTGATAACTCCATCACAGCCATACAAATAAGCAACTTGGTAATATGTTTCTCTTTAACAGTCCACTGATTACACTACCAAAAACAAAATGTGGGTGCTTTTGCAGTTCCTAAACTACTCCATACATAATTCTGACCAATACTTAACACACGAGTAAAACTGCATTCACAAATTACTATCAACCAGAGTAGACAGAAACAGGACGTGTAAACGTTTCTCTGCAAAGATCAGCCATTACCTTCTAATTGTTCTAAATGTTTTTGTTTTACTGAACAACCAGCATAAATAGTCTGCATAAACTAGTACCTCGAATCGATGTCTACAAAAAGTGTGCCCTAACATATGCACACCACACCTCCACAACACAGGCACACATACAGCTTTAAAAGTCCTTCTTCCAAAACACATAAGCCCTCAGATGCTATGCAAAAAGTTTATTTACACCAGGGTCTATTACAGATTACCTATGTTCGAACAGTTTGTACGAAGCGAGGTAAAAAGGTGTACTATAAATATACAGATATAAATATGCTTACAGACATATTTCTAATCTCTGTTTTCAAAACCCGCTGTCATTTCATGTTTGGCATATAAAAAAAAAATCGTGGCACTGTACAGTTTGGAAACAGAATAAATATTCATTCACACCGGATGAATATTGAATACTTCCATCTGACGTACAACAATGGAGGAGGGTTTTGGGTGGTGTTTGCTACTGCGCATCTGGTGAGCCAGTACACTACACTATCGCCGGATGTCCTACAGTATTAATAACTTGGTTTATAAATATATATATATATATGTATGTATATATATTTTACTAAATCTTTGGCGTCTGTATGTAAATTGTATTGTATTTTCCATTGTTAGAAGAACTGGAGAAGTTTCCTTTCTAGATGGGATAAAGGGACCTGGTAACGGGAACAACATCAGGAACAGAGTAATGGCTTGTAGAAGCGGCATTATACAAGTCAGATGTGAAAATGTGTTTAGATAGGTTGACTTTTCTAGGAAATTGTCTATAGTTTGGTTGGAACTTTTTATTAGCCAGAGCTAGATGCATATGAACTTAATGCTACTGCATTTGGTCTCAGAATAGTAAAAATCAGTAAATTTTAAAAGCAAAATTACAATAAGTACAAGTACAGTTTTTAAGTGAATTTAAAGTAAATCAGTAAAAATGAGTAATGTCAAGTCTCAGTTAGGACTCAGCTGGAGAGAGATTCTAATGGTCATGCTTTCAAGTAAAATAAGGTGCATTTGGCAGTTCTGTACTTAAAACTACATTAAAAAACATTTACAAGCATGTCATAACAATGATGCCAACATGTGTAAGCCACATATTCAAATACATATATGAATTGCAACACTGCCATGTGTTACATGCAAGAAGCTAAATAAAGTGTTAGGAATACACTCTGTGATCATATACAAACCTTGCTTCAGCCTCATTTTATACAGGTTCTTATAACATAAGCACAAGGCATGCAACAGTCACATATTAGGAATCTTGAAAACATTTTTTAGTTGAGCTGTAGGACTTTTTGTAAAGTATATACCACTTTTAATAGACTTCTTTACCAACTAATTCAACAATTGGGTAATTAAGTTAATTGTTTGATTGAATAAGATTTTTATGTATATATAGAGTGATTTGTCTTGTGAGACTCATCTGAAGAAGTTATTCCATCGTGAATGACGAAAAGCGCTTTATATTAAAGTTTGTGGTTCGTGAATTCGTTTGCCTGAAAGACTATTTGTTTTGTTTTTTGGAGTTTATTTTTATCGCTGGTTTGTGTTTTACATATTAGGAATTAGCATCATTGTCAATCCCCTATGTTAGGAATGTTAAAAACAAAATATAGTCAAGTCAGACACTAAATTCTCATGGCAGCAATGAAATGTGGATGGCAAAGCTACTGCTGAAGGCAAGATCAAACAGATATAACTCACAGAAGCTCTTAAAGCGGGCCAGAATGGTACACCCCAGACCAGGGCAGTACAGAATCCCAAGTCTGGTATGAAATGGTTATCACTGACTTGACAAAAATTGCATTCCAAAAGGACTGCAGTCATACTTAACTGTCTAAATTTTCTCAGAATGTCCAGATTTTTGCCTCATAGTTTTGGTCTGTTCCTCATAAAATTTGTGGTTTCTGGCAAATCATTAAGGATTAAAGTCACTTAAAACTAAATGACATTTGAGTTTCAGACTTCATATCTTTCAGAAAAAACACAATAATGCAAACCTGTTATTCCATCAACGTTCTAAGTTTATAGAAGCAATATTTAAAATCTATCCCTATTTTTGGGCCTTCTTCCAAACATTATTTCTGGCTTTGTCCAGATTTCTTCTGCTGGGAGGTTGAGAGGTACGATTGCAGTGTGTGTTGTACGTTTTCCCTGCTACCTTTGCAGTTGAGTTTTTATGTTCTCTAAAGGAAGAGAGCCCATGACAAAGCCTGCATCCTGGATAAAGTGTGCTTAAGTTGGCCTTTGTCACTCATAAGGAATGCTGACTGAAATGCCAATGCAGATGACGAACTAACTATGACCAGTAAGTGGAACTGCAAGAGTAGTTCAGTTTTTAGATTGATAGCTGGATTTTAGGCAAGTAGATAAATATTAGGCAGGTAGTAATTAGGATTGTGTGGTAGCATAGCCAAATAAGGCAGTTTACCCATCCTTGGGTTTGCTATGCTTCATTTGTGCCCAGAGTCTTTTCAAGTTGCCCCAGGGGTGAATTTGTCCCTTCATCAAGACTGACCTTGAAAGTTGCTAAGGTACTATTTTGACATGCAAGGGAAGCTTGGTTTAAAGGTGGGAATTGAGTTGTGTTCGGAAACAATGCTACCATCAGCTGTGTTTATTTGCTGATGAGGATTAAGGTCACTGGGGTGGGTATCTGACAGGCATTGTTTTTGTGTAAGTGAAGGAAGTTGAATAAGACAGTCTTTCATGGCACAAATGGCTAAGAGCAGTCTGCAGGAGACTGTATTGGGAGAGAGGGTATTTAGTCTCTCTGGTTAGCTTTCAGATTTAATTGTCCTGTGATTCTGTTTGCCAGGAATCTGTGGGATCTTTCTGGTTGGACAGGATGCTTAGAGAAGTTTCATTTTATTCAGTGACAGGTTAGATAACAGAAGGGTACTGTGACTTTTTTGATGAAGAGGAAATGCCTTTGGGGATAACTGGATCAAGTAGAATGATTAGCACACTATGGTGCAGACATGACAGGCAGGTCCACCTGTCTAACTATTTCAGCACCTCCATTCTAACTCCACTACAAATTATTATAACAATTTATGAAATTTTGCATGTTTTCTGTTTTATACGTGTGTGTGTGTGTGTGTGTGTGTAATATTTCACTATGTAATACTTTTACCATGTTAAACGTTATACATTACTGGAGCTTTTCTCCACGGGCCTCCACTGAAAATGGGTTTCTGACCCAGTTGGACTTTCCAGGTCATTAAATGTCAATAAGTAAATAAATAATCTTGGAAGGAAATATCAATGTAGTACGAATGGAGGAATTTCCCAAGTAGAACCCAGAAAGCATGTCTCAGCATGTAGTTTGAGACCCGAACTTGGAATAGTTAACCCCTTAGTGAGTAGAGTTGATGCCAGCTCCCAATTTGCAGTTATCAGTGAACTTACTAAGCCATATGCTTTGAACTTGGGCCTGGATATTAGAAAAGTAGATGCTGAAAAATAGAGGACGCAAGAATGAACCTATGGGACACTGCTAGTAACTTCCTTATATACAGAGACAGCACCATCTAGCTTTACTGTGCAGGTTTTTCCTGATGTTCAGCAGACAGAGTAAGGATTTATGTTGAGCTTTGTTAGCTTTTCAATAAATACTGCAAGCATGAGGTATTTATCAACGGCTTTTTTGGTATGTATGGAATGACCATTGTCCTTTGCTTTGGTGACCATTGTGAAGAAATCTGCCATGTAAAACACTGAATTGATTTGGATCTACGGTAGGACATTAGCTATGTCTAAGCTTACTGTCATTTATTTTTTGTCCACCTTTGTGAGGGTGGAGTCAGTGTACCTAACCATGGAGTCAGCAATCAGTAGGACATTACTGACTGTGTAGACCTTAAACTTTTACATTTGCTGACGACTGCTGGAGGCAGTATGTGTAATTAAAGAAGGTGTGGGAGGTGTAGGTATATTTGTGATTACAGGAGACTTGGGTAGGGATTTCTCGAGTATCTCAGCATAAGTGATGGTGGTGGTATTTTATTATGCAGGATGTGTGTGGGGCTTACTGACTGTAGTTTGAAATCAGCGATTAGTCTCCAGCCTGTATAAATACTTCTCTCTTAGATTGTATCAGTGTTGGTTAGCAACAGTGAGTTGTTGGTAAGAATGAGGCAGGTGCTACAGTGTCTCTCACTGCCAAGTACATGTAAACTAGTCACAGGGCTAGAGCAGATTGAAATGCCATGCTGCCAGTGATAGGTGATAGACAAGCTAGGCGTAATAGACTGATATGGTTGATGATTTTCGTTGGATGCAAGCAAGGTTTCATCCAAGGAGGGTACTGGCTAATTCAGATAAGAACATCTACTTTTAGTTAGTAGCAGGAACAAAGCTAAAACTCTTAGCTAAAGGGAGTGAAAATGTAACTGCAAGGGTGTAACTTAACCCCTTATCAGCAGCAGCTGAGAATACTTGGCTCAGTAGTAGCATACTACTGGTGTGGGCATTGAGTATTCTCGGTTTTAGCTTATCTTTTTTTATTTTAAAATTGTTACAAAACTGAGATTAAGCAAGAAGCAAAGAAAACCATTGAGAATAAGAGAATCAAAGTGGGGCACAATGTCTCGCATGGCTGTGTGGTTTCCTTTTGTTCTGCTGGCATGTTCTGTCTCCCATGGCAAGAAAGATTCCTATACACCTTTCCACTATTCTCTCCTCCTGGCCAGCTCTCCATTGCCCTCTTCAGTTCTGTGCTTCACCACAAAATATATAGAAGATCAAAACTTATCCTACAGAAGGTTATGGTTTCAGTCCGTTAGGTTGCTAGCAGTGCAATAAACTATCAAAATTATTTGCAAGCCAAAAAATATTACCCTCCACTTCTAATTTAGATTGTATGGTCTTGCTGAACCTTCCAGTGGGTGTTTTGAAAGTCACTAAAGTCACCTGGAAACATAGTAGTCAACAGGTATACTCGACTAGAAGGAATAGGCTCTCATTTAGGCAAAGCTATGGTATCCGTTGCGGCTTCATTAGTTGGTAGCTGATGCATTTTCAGACACCTGAATATTTTGGATGTCAGTTAGTATGCATTAAGATTACACATGTTCAACCATAGATCTCTGTTAACAGTAGCCACAGCTGTATGGGTTATATGCTGCCAAAGTTATGACCATCGGCCAATCTTCAAAGCTTCAGGACACCTTCCACATACACTAACTGCTGTGGATTAAGGTGCCAAAGCTTCAGAGCTTTCTTGCTGCCAAAAAGTACTTTCCCAATGGGCTTCGTGAAACTGATGATTGGCTATGCTCCTTCAAGGCTGGGCAGATAAGTACCCTTCTGAAGAAAATCACCCACTTTATTTTTCTAAAGGAAGACTATTTATCTAATGTAAATTTTCATTCTATCTTCAGCTGATAGGTTCAGATCTGATCCTTTGGATCTGACGCAGCCGTTGCTAAAGCTCATGGCAACCAAAAACTGTCAAGCTTTTCCCTTATCCATTATGTACCCAACCCGAAGTTAACCTCCGATCTCGTTTGCCGCTTTCAGCAAAAGACATGTTTTTTTACCTTAACTCTCGAGCGCTTGTCAGATAAGTAAATTTTTTTTCCATTGTCTATTTTATTTTTTGAAACCTTCTTGTATTTCCCTTACCTATCATACTTAAAAGTACCTTATATCTACCATTGTTAGTAGTTATTTTTCATTTCTTTGACCTTTGTACTGAGAGTACTTCTTTAATACTATTGCTAACATTTTTCTTTCACTACCTTCAGTGTAGACTCTCTCTTTTTTTTTTCTACCATTGTTGGCGGTTTCTTCCCCTTCTGCTTTCCTTTAAAAAAAAAACTTTTCACTGTCGTCATTAAGAAAATCTTATAGTTTGTGGATTTTGATGAATTTATTGGAGTTTTAGTTATGGCGGAGAAAGGCCCTGCGGGGCTTAAAAAATGTGAGGTGGGGGCGCATAAACTTCCCTTATCGGATGCCCACACAGTGTGTGTGTGTGTATTGTCTGGGACAATTTCATCTCCAAGAAGACTGCTCTATTTGCCATAGGTTCAACTCCAGGGCTTTGAACGTAAAAATAAACTTATTTTAAAGGGCTTGTTACCCTCAGCATTTGAAGAGGCTATATCTAGAGATAAACCTCCTAAAACAAAAACCATGTCTCTGAAACCTTCAACTTCTTCGTGATTTCGGAGCCATCAAAAACCGATCCAACTTCATTCTCGGATCTGACAGAAAAAATTGATCTGATTTTCTCGGATCCGAGAACAAACATGGGATCAAACAACTTGTAGTCCTAATTTAATTCAGCTACCCAGAACAAAATATTCACCTTTGGTGGATCCAGTACTTTCAAGGATTCCCTTCCCCTTTTTGGAAAGACCTATGCCCCCTTCTGTTGTCTCCACTTCTTCAGCCAGAAGTTTGACAGAGGAACCATGTGGAAAGAGTGGTGAGGAAGATTTTCTTGGTGCAGGGTCAAATGAGTGCCTTACGGCTGCTACTCCTTCGGGTCAGGAGGTCCGTTCTTCACTACACTCCCCACTACAAGTTCCTCCTCTCTAACTCCTTTAGTCATCTGAGTCCGAATCCGAGCTGTCTGGCTCTGATCCAAAGATTATAATATTTTTGGCTCTGAAGCTTACTGTGAGTGCTCTGGTCCCATCTGATCTGGAGACCTCTTGGACCTGAAGCTACCCTATCGGATCTGAGGTGTTGTAGTTGATGTCGAAGCTTTCAGAACAGTCTGTGCACCTCGGAGCCTCAGCAATGGATAGCTAGCTCTATCTTCAACCTCAGGGGTATTTTCTTAGTGGGGAAGGTCTGCAGTCCAAAAGCTTGTCTTTTCAGATCTGAGGTCTTCCCTTTTTCTTGGGCAGTCTGCCTTTGAGACTGTGAAGAGGGTTTTCTCTGTCTCAACAGAACGGATGGATCCAACCCTCTCAGATCCTAAGTCTTGTGCTTAGAGCCTCATTACTCCTTGCCACAGGGACAGCCAGTCCGAGACTCCCAGCCTTCCCAACAAGGTATCTCCATTTCTTCTGATTGCTCCCCAGAGCATCCCACTGAGGAGGTCCTTCGGAAGAAGTTGTGTAAGAGGAAGCACTTGGACTCCCCAGAGGAGTCTGTCACCGAACATAAGACTTCGATGAAGGTGAAGGGTCCCCACAGTCACTTCTGAAGATGTCTCATTTGGAGACATCCTCGAGATCCTAAAGCAGAGAGGTGGCTGGATGCCCAGCAACCCTTCATCCAAGGTGTCTGGACTCCTGGAGGGTTTCGATACTGGCTTGTCTGCCTCCTGAGTTACTCTTGCCTGCCGATGAGTTGATTGAGTTAATCTCTGGGTGGGTGTGTAAGGAACCCAACACAGTTGAACCAGCACTTCAAAGACCAGACATTGTTATGGCACTACCTTTGGCCAAACAGTTTTGGGGGTAAGAATGCCCCTTTTAATCCCATGGTCATGGTGGTGGCCACCAAAAGGGAACTTGCTGAAGAGAGTTCCACTGTTATTCCCCTAACAAGGAGTCTATGGCAATGGACAGATTTGGGAAGCATGTCTATGCTTCACCAACCCTTGCCTTAAGGTCTCTGCATTATTTGGCACATATTACAAGATTGCAGAGGCATTTGATTAAGAAACTATCAAACACCCTCTCAGGATCCGTGTCTGCAGAGGTCCAATCATCTGTGATTTCTCAGTTGGCTATCCTGCAATCAGTTATAAATTCATCCATTAGCATCATTTCGAATGTAGCCAAAGGAACCTGAAGGGCAGTGGGTTCAGGCATTTCCATTAGCAGATGTGCCTGGATGCACTTATTGATTTTGTTGAGCCCTTCAAGTCATTATTTTTCAGTGCTCCTTTTGACAGCAGTTCTTTGTTTGGCCCCAAAGTGAAGGACACATTATCCAGGTGTGAGAAGGATGGAAAGACCCTTTCTGCTGTGGGTATACATTTTTTGACCCCTTCAAAGATCCTTTTATAGGTATCAAAGAGGTGGTTGGAAGATATGGTTCAAGAAATCCCAGGGTCCTTTCCAGGGCACATGTGGAGGTAGTTCCCACAGGGGTTTTGGAGGGAACTTCAATGGTCGATGCCGCCTTTGCGACAGAGGTGGCCTGCAAAACCAGGGGTCCAGAGATTCTTTGACAGACCTTAGCAGTGCTCCTGAAAGGAGGCCCATTTGTCCACCTCTGGAGGCAA
This sequence comes from Protopterus annectens, assembly GCF_019279795.1. Taxonomy (NCBI): domain Eukaryota; kingdom Metazoa; phylum Chordata; order Ceratodontiformes; family Protopteridae; genus Protopterus; species Protopterus annectens. The sequence goes on along the minus strand of NC_056746.1, from coordinate 1,349,165,264 downwards.
TTGGGGGTCGATTATCCCTTCACCAGAGAGCCTGGCTAGACATAAGATACTTGGGTGTAGATCCGCAACTTGCTGAAGGTTCTTTTTAGGGCCAAAGAAAACTGGACTAGAGACTAATTTTGGATCACAACTTAAGTCAGTTCGCATCAAGTTTCGGATGGTCACGGTTCATTCCATTCGCCCTTTTCTGGGCAAGGATGACTGGATGTGCTCAGCAGACCTTCAGGATGTGTACTATCACATAAAGCTGAACAGATGATCCAGTACTATCACATAAAGCTGAACAGATGATCCAGAAGGCACTTGAACTTCCAGCTGGGAGACGGTCATTACCATTTCAAAGTTCTGTCCTTCGGTGTTCACCAAATGTGTGGCAGTAGTAGCAGCTCACTTGAGACTGCAAGGATTCTGGGTGTTTCCATATCTAGATGACTGGATTGTTACCTCCCCAACCAGGCATCAATTAATAAGGGCAAGAGATCAGGTTCGCCAGACATGTTCTCATCTGGGGATAATCATAAACTACAAGTCTCAACTGGAACCAACTGAGGATATGGAAGTCATAGGAGCACTGTTCAACACAAAGTTAATGATAGCTTCTCTGCCTCCCTCAAAGGTTCAAACTATAGGATCACAGGTCAGAAAAATTTTCAGTACCAAGATTTCAGCCAACTTGGTCCTTCAAGCTCTAAGATCAGTGTCAGCAGCAATAACACTAGTGCCTTTTAGCCAGATTTTACATGAGAATTCTACAGTGGATGCTAGCAATACAGTGATCGATTCTTTATCAACCCATGTCAACTCTGATCTGAATTACGCACATATGCAAGAGGGATCTCAGGTGGTGGATTCAAAGAGCAGGTTCTACAAGGCTGTCCAGTCATTCCCAGTCATTCCAAGGCCATATAGTGACCATGGACTCTTCCCAGTTGGGGTGGTGGGGGCACTTACTTGGGGAAACCGTCCAAGGCACTTGGTCCCCTGAAGAGGCCAACTTTGCATATCAGTGTCCTAGAGATGAGAGCAGTGATTTTAGCATTCCAGGTCCTTCAGGATGCTCATCCTTTGGGGATGATTGCAATTCAAATGGGCAATATGTCAGTAGTTTGGTACATCAACAAACAAGGAGGGACCCGGTGCTTTCTTCTACCTCATGAGTGGTCTCTCAACAAGAACATAATGAAAATGATTTTCAGTCAGTGGGGACAGCCTCTTGCTGCAGTCTTTTTGCTTCTCCCCTAACAACAAATGCAACAGCTACTTTACCCTAATCCCCCACAGGGGGAATCAGTTGGCCCCCCCAGATTACTTTATGCCTACCCCCCAATCCTGATAATTCTAAAATTCCTTCAGAAAGCTGCTATGTTAAAGAGCGGAGTCATCCTCATTGCACCCTACTGGCCTAGACAGATTTGGTTCTCCTCCTTTTGGCTGCACTTACTTCATCAACCTTGGATTCTGGATCCATTTCCAGACGACCTATTTCATCTGACAGGCATGATCCTTCCAGCCATACCAAACCTCAGGCTGATGGCCTGGTTTCTCCAATTCCATTAATAGCCAGACAACCCATGCTCTCTTCCCCTGTCCAACATGTACTTTATCTTTACATAAACCTTCAATACGCAACCTCTATTCCAGTAAATGGAAATGATTTGTGTATTGGTCACATCAAAATCATGATGAACCTTTTTCAGCTCCTATACATATTTGAATTTTTGGTGTATTTTTTAAAGAAAGAGCAAGTTCTTCAACTGTTAAAGTTCAGTTAGCGGCAATATCAAACTTTCCCATTGGATTTGAGGGTTCCTCAATAGCCTCTCATAAGTTGTGCAGAGCTTTCTTATGAGGCACTCTGCTTTTAAGACCTCATTTTAAAGACACTACACCCCCATGGGACTGCAATCTGGTACTGCAGGCTCTTGTACATTTTCCCTTTGAACCAGCAGCTAAGTGTGACCTTAAAAATCTTACTTGGAAAATGTTTTTTCTAGTAGCCATTACATGTGCTAGATAAATTTCCGAAATTCAAGCACGGTCTTCAAAACCTCCATACTTGATTTTTCACAAAGATAGTTAAATTACGAACCAATGCATACTTTCTTCCCAAGACAGTGTCAGAATCCATTATCAATCAGTCCATTAATTTGCCAGTTTTCTTTCCCAAATTTACTAACAAAGGCGAATACACTTTACATTTACTGGATGTCCACAGACAATTGTGTTTAGCTGCATAAAACAAAGGATATAAGAAAGACAGACCAGTTTGTTTCCTTTGCTGACTCGAAATTGGGAAAACCAGTTGCCAAAGTGACTTCAGCCAGATGGCTAACTGTATATAATTTATAAAAAAATTGTGTGCTACATTACATCAACCAGTATGAGCTCATTCAACTAAATCCATGGCAACATCTTCAGTTTTTCTTTCCAGCACATCCATGGATGACATATGTGCAGCACCCCATACCTTTGTTACTCATTACAAATTGGATCTGGTCTCCAGAGGTAGACCATCAGTTATTTTCAACTGTGCTCATTCACATCCTTGAGTCCACCCAGGATTTAGGTAGGTGGGGACTCTGTCCCATCAGTTGAGGATAGAATGAAAATTGACATAATCAGATAAAGAAGTTATTTACTTACCATAACCTACCATCTGTGTTGTCCATTTTCATTCTTCCTTAACTCTTCACCAACCAACCCCCATCTTTTTGCAAACTTCTGGATGAATGAGTCCTTAGGAGACATCACTGTCCTTTGTATAGAACTCTAGATAGTCTTTTCATGTATTGACTGCATGCTAGTCTTCACCTTTTTTAATTATGCTCAGTTAATTTTGTCCTAGGGGCAAAAATCAAGATCTGAGGTAACTTAGGGTTGGTGTATTATGAGTAAGGGAGAAACTGGAGAGGTTTTTGGTTGACACAAGCTTTAGCAACAGCCGGGTTGGATCTGAGAGATTGGATCCGAACCCATCACTGGAGGAAGAATGAAAATGGACAACACAGATAGCAAGTTATGCAAATACGCAACTTTTTTTTCTGTAACGAATTATATTTTGTTTTCATGGACTGTCACTCAATGTCAGGATTTTTCTTTAGAGATTGCTTATGTTAAAAAAATGTTAGAATAATTTTATTGCATGTACGTCTAACTTTGTGTGGAAAACTGTTTTTAGGGTGGGGAATTGTGGTTTTGGGGGTTGTAGCAGAAAATGTTACCTCAAAACTGTGATTTTCCTGTCAGGCAACTTATCTCCTAACTCATTCTTCACTACTCGCTTACCAGGCACCTTTCATGTTCAGCCATGGAGCAGTTGTCTGGCTTTTTGTTTTTTCCCTAACCCTTCCATAAGAACAAGAACATTTATTGGTAGTCCTAAAGTGTCAGGCCAGCTTCCTCACAGACTGCCACAGATGGATGGCTGTGCTGTAGCTAAGCCTAGTTCCTGTCTCCTGCTCCCCCTGGAGTAGCTCCTTGGGAAGCCACTAAGGACCAGGAATTAGTAATGTCTTCTGCAGCTATTGGGTTGTCCTCTTCAGGGAAGGAAGAACCACTGTTGGTCTCAGAGGAGTGAGCGGATGAAGTTTTACTGCATATCAGGGCTATGGTCCCTGAATCCCAGATAAATACCCTTGCCATGAGTCCGCCTTTTTTTTCAGGAGCCACCTAGGAAAAGAAAACGAAAAGCTAACCATGTGGCTTCTCCTGTTTTTCCTCATTAAGGACTAGGAAGACTTACTGGAGATTGCTAAAAATTTATTTCAAACCTTTAATGTCTTAAATCTTGTTGGATTGAGGTCTAAAATAAAAAGAATTCCCTCTCTTTGACACTAATTCCAATCAGAAAAGCAGGCACTGGAAGGGGGGTTGTTTTTCTTCAGTGAATTTGCTTTATGCAAGGATTCTGATTCTGAAGAAAGTGTTTGTTCCTGTTTCCCTCCAGAAGATTTACCTTTTTCTGAAACTGTAACTAAAAATTTAAAACACTATTTCAATAGAAACAGAATGAAATCCCAGTTTTCCAGAAGTATCGTGATTTGTTGCAACTGGATTTTTCTCAGCCTGCAGCTGTTCCTCCAGATTTACCATAGGTTCATAGGTAGGTACTAGGCTATATGCCCTAGGGCCTATATAAGCCTAACCAAAAAGTTACCCTGGCTTTCGCCACCCAAGAAAATTATTTTCCTGTGCCCCTGTCGAACAGAGCCACAGAGGTGATCCTCCGGGGTGAATTTCTTATTTCCCATCCAGTCATCAAGATTTTTCTTGAAGAGTGCTAATGAGGAGCTTTGTTTCATATAGATAGGTAGTTTGTTCCAGATTATGGGAAGTCTCTGGGACAGGAATCTTATCCCTCCAGCATGTTCTTGTTTATTGTGGTGACAAGGTTTAGGGCCCTAGAGTGTGTAGCTCGGAGGGATAGGGATTTCTTTAAGTGGCGCATGTCCAACAGCTCTGAGTTTGACATAGCTTTGTATGTTAGGCAGAGATCGCCTCTGAGTAGGCAATATGCGATAAAGTAAAGCTGGAGTTTTTTGAGACTGTCTGCTTAGGGCATCTGTTTGAGGCCGGTAATCCTCTTTGTGAGGTATTTCTGCGGCCTTTCCAGTTGTAGCTGTCTTGTGAGATACATACCAAAAGGGGCATTTTACTCTATAATAGGCTTAATGAGTGACTAGTAGAGGGGAACAATGACCTATTTTTACTGGATGAGAAACCTTTTGTGATTAGGTGTGCCACGTAGAAGGATTTTCTAACTACTGTGGCAATGTGATTATCAAAGGAGAAACTACTGCGCACCTGTGTCCCAAGGTTTCATCACACTTAGACTACCACCTATGTGGTAACTCATGGGTACAGAGTTTTTACCAAAGGGGATGACAATGCATTTTTTGGCATTGAGCTTGAGGCCATGGCTTTGACAACCAGGCATCTGTCTCAGTGAGGGCCTTTTGTAGAATGTCCACATTAGGAGTTTCAATTATGGCGCCTAGTTTGCAGTCATCTGTGAACTTCATTAGCCAAAGACCTTCTGTGTTAGCCTGTACTTCAGAAAAGTAGATGCCAAACAGGAGAGGACCCAGGACTGAACCCTGTGGTACTCCACTTGTCACTGGTCTGAAGTCGGATTTGGAGTCTGCTACTTTCACAGTGTGGGTTCTGTCAGTGAGCCAGTTGGCAACCCATCTCGTGACCTAGGGATTTATACCTAGTTTAGTGAGTTTATCTATAATTCGAGTGGGAGATGGTGTCAAAAGCCTTGGTGAGCTCTAGATAGGCTGTGTGAACCACCTTACCCTCATCTGTGGCTTTGGTGACTGCTTCAAAGAAGTCAGTCAGGTTTAGAAGACATGATCTGCCTTTTACAGACCTGAACTGGGTGGGGTCCAGAGTTTGGACATTACCAATGTCTTTGTTTATAAGTTCCATGATGATACGTTCTATGGCCTTGCAGACCAGGCTCGTTAGGCTAATGGGGCGGGTATTTCCCAGGGTCTGTGGTGACTCCCCCTTTGTGGAGTGGGATAACAGTCACTGTGCACCATTCAGTGGGCACAAAGCCTGAGGTGAGGCGAGGCTATGATTTAACATGGTGCTTAGGTGGGAAGCCAATTCATTCTGTAGTTCTTTTAGAACACAGCCTGGGGTGTTGTCCGGTCCCATGGATGCTGTATTCCTGTCTTTGGAGAGTGTGTTTATCTGTGCAACCGTGATTACAGGAACTTTGCATTCTTCCGGTGTAGAGATGGGCCCTTTAGGGGGTGAGGTGGTGGTAAAGTTAGCACTGAACCTATCTGCTAGGATGTTTGCAATATCAGTTGGTTCTGTATATTTAGTGCCATTGTGCTGTAACTCAGAGCAGACCTGAGTTTTGCCATTGAGATTCTTGACATAACTATAGAATGCTTTGTGGCTGTCTTTAGAATCGGTGGCAATTTAGTTTTCATAACTAGCTTTGAGGGATTTTGAGGCATCTCAGCTTCTTACTGAGGCTGACCAGGGCGTTCTTCCAGTCATGGGATTTTACTCTTTTTTGCAACAGTTTCTTTCTTCTGTTGTAGAGTTTGTTTATGGCAGGGGACCACCAGATTGGCTTCCTTTTTTTGGAGGATAGCATCTTGGTTCTGTTGGGGATAGCACGATCCATGCACTTGTGTAAGTGTTTATAAAGTGCATTTGTGTAGGATTCAGCAGTAGAACCTCTATTGTTTGTCTGCATGGATGTCGTGAAGTTTGCCACTTTTGTCTTAAGAAGCGTGAAGTTGGCTTGGGAGAATTTTTTTACGGTGGTTTCCCTAATTGGGGGGGTGGGGGCAGGATGTGGATGTCTAGGCTGATTAGCTTGTGGTTGGATCTGACCAACGAGGAATTGACCTCTGGTGTGGAACACCGGTCACCCATGTTGGTAATGACTAGGTCTAGGATATTGCTGCCCCTGGTGGGGTGTGGATAAGTTGATCCAAGAAAACGTTGAGCAAAAGAGTTGGTACATGAGTAGTTTTCCCAGTTAATAGTGGGGTAGTTGAAATTGCCCATTATTAGGGTGTTGGGTTGTACCCTGATATTTTCCAGTGTATCAAGAAATGAGGAGTGGGAATCCTGGGGCATGGTGGGTGGATCTGTAGCAAGTTACAATTTGGATTGCGGTCTTGCCCAGAGTTAGTCGCACTTGGATAATCTCGGATGCATTATGCTGAGCAACTAGCCTGGAGGTGTGGATATCCTTAATGAATATGGACACACCTCCACCTTTAGTGTTTCGGTCCAGGTTAGGTGTCCGAAAGGTGTGGTATGAATTATAGCCTGGCAATGCAGGGGTGCTCTCTGGAGCCTTGAAGCAGGTCTCTGTCACTGCACAGATGCACAGCATTGGAGGATATCTTCCTAACAACTTGCAATATGCCTGGCAGTCATTTTCCTGCTCCTAAAAATTCTGACAGTTTATACAGAGTACTTCAGACAAAAATATATATTTTGTTTAATACTAAATCAAATCCTGCAGTTATTTATTGACCAAAACCTTCTACAGCCAAACATATTGTTAATGCTAACCCCCATTCTTTCTGCCAGGGATGGGAAAGCTTTTGATAGATGTGGTTAGAAAGTTTATTCCTCTGATAATTAATTTTCATAATTGCTGTCCTGCCAAGTATGTTATTGCTTAATTATTGTGTTTCTGTATGTGTCAGGCAGTTCTTTGTATGGGGAGTAGTTCAGACTTGGAATATGGGAAGCCAAATGTGTCCTCTTAGACTGGCACAAGAAATCAGTGACATATACCAGCAGGAACCATACCCACACTCTCACTTCTGGGTATGAAGAGAAATTTGACAATTGTGATAAGATGGGATATCAGGAAAGGAAATCGAGATCTGGTGTCATTTTCTTTTATTCTTCAATGAATGGGTCTCAGATCAGGCTCGGCCGCATTTCTTCCAGACTCTTGAGCTCCTCCCCTTATCCATAATGCCCCTAACTCCTGTATTACCTCAGATCTCGTTTGCCACTCTTATGGTTCGGACGTGGATCACACTTTCTTGAGCTCTGGGTTTGTTTTGTACACATTTTTCATGAGTAAAAGTGTATTTTATTAAATTCCTCTATATCTGTTTGTTCTGTCTGTTTTTCCACAACCCTGTCCTCCCTTTCCTCACTTTTCCTTTCTGATAGAAACTTTCTTTTCTTTTAACATGGCAGAAAAGCCAACAGGCTGTAAAAAGTGCACTTCCTGTGGGCATAAAATACCCAACTCTGATGCCCACAGAAAGTGCATTTATTGCTTAGGAGCTGGTCATTTAAACACCCCTTGCCAGACTGAACAGTTTGCCATTTTTGCTTTCATAATCCCTGTGGTTCCAGAGATATGAACATTTATTTCAAATGTGATTATGTCAAAAGGCTTAGGCTCTGCCCCTGTCTATTGGAAGTTGCATTGCAAACCTCCTGTGCTCCATTGGAGTGAATGAGTTAAGTTATCTAAGCATTCGGTTCTGATGCTTGAAATGACAGACACCTCTACCTCAAAGCCCTCGCTTCTCTCCAGAGCTGGTTTCCTGTAAGCTGTGAACTCCTTTCTTACAGGAGACACTCAGGAGATTGTCTTGTCCACCTTCCATGTCATCTTCTATCAGGTCCTGTTGAAGTCTGTCCAAGGTAGATGTGAACAGGATGATGAGGAAATTCCTCAGAGCTCCGATCCAGATGGTGGTCTTACTGGCTCCATCTGCCATTGGGTCTGTAAGCCTTCAATACGTTTCCCATTCCATTGTCATTCCTTCTCTGATCCGGCCAGCGATTTTGGAGCCCTTGAATCTGGGAATCCGTGTCAGATCCAAAGATAATTGCTTCTTCTTCGACTCTGTGTGTCCCTAACACGTTTGGCGTAGACCCCACCACCACCGGGCAGGGAAAGTCTTGGACAGCGCAGTGGTGCAGCGGTAGCACCAGGGAATATTTTGGACGGAGCAGTGGCGCAGCGGTAGTGTTGCCTCACAGCAAGAGGTACTCTGGTTCGATTCTCAGCTGAGTGCCTTCTGTATGGAGTCTGCATGTCCTCCCTGCCTTCATGTGGGTTTCTTCTGGGTGCTCCGGTTTCCTCCCACATTACTGGATCATTTCTCTCCAGGCCTCCGCTGAAAATTGGCTTTGTTCCAAGTTGGACTTTCCTGGTTAACAAATGTTAAAGAAAAATAAATAAATAAATCCAAACCAGCCCAGAAGGTGAAAATGTTGAAACACAGGTGCCCAGTAGGAAGCTGGAATAAAGAAGCTGAACCATGACAAAATAACTTCATCTTTGTTAATACAAAATGGTGAGCACTTTCACAATGGTAACCATTGCTTCACCTAGATCTGGGGAGATGCTTTTGACTCAAGGAGTTTCAGAGCTTTCTTCCCCTCGGAGCCTCTATACTGGACAGTTTGGATCAGACACCTCCCTTGAGGTGGGAATCCAAGAAGGGTCGTAGTTCAGTGGCACCTGAAGTTACGACTCCAGTGAGGTTGGCTACAGCTACTCCATTCTTCCACTTTCGAGGTGGTGAACTCTTTCGACTGTTACTTCTTCAGAGCCTACCATCCACCCCCCACAGATTCGACTTCTGAGCCTCATCTACCTATTCCACAGGGACAGCCAGCCTGTATGAGCTTCCAGGCAGTTCCTACTCAGGACCTTCCCATCTCTTCCAGTACCTCTGTAGATCATTTCACTTGAGGTCCCCCGGAAGAGATTGTGCAAGAAGAAGCACTTGAATTCCACTCAGGAATCTTTAACTGAAGACACCAACTTCGACGAAGGGGAAGGGTCCCCCAGACCACCACCAGAAGACAGCGCCTTTGGAGACATCCTAGAGATCCTTAGCCAACCGTTCCCAGGAAGAGTCAATGTTCCTAGAAGCCTTCTAGTCTGGCCCATCTAGGTATTTGGTTACTCCTCTGTTGGATGACTTTATAGATCATGTGCCCCACCAGGCATGGAAGGAGTCGGATACCATAGAACCAATTCCCCATCACCCAGACAATTGTCTTGCTCCACCCAAAGGCTGACCTTATTGGAGTAGGAGTTCCTGCAGATGCCATGGTTGTGGCAGCAGTCACAAAGGAGTTGGCTGAACAAAGCGCCTCTGTTCATCATACTGGTAGAGAGTCTAGGTCGATGGACAGGTTTAGAAAGGGTGTTTACACCTTGGCGACCTTTGCCTTACAGTCACTCGACTACTTAGCACATTTTACCAGATTACAGAGAGACTTGATTAAGGAACTCTGTAGCTCCTGGTTCATGTTGGCGGAGGAGCAGCAACAGTTTTCTTCACAGCTGGATACCCTTCAATTGAGTTCTAATACGTCCATGAGGTTAATCTTTCATGCAGCAGCGGGTTCAGGTATGGCCATCAAGAGACATGCTTGGATGTCCTTGTGTGACTTTGTGGAGCCCTTTAAGTCTTCTGTCATCAATGCTCTTTTTGATGGATCTTCTTTGTATGGACCCACAGTAAAAGAAGCACATTCCCATAATGAGCAAGATGGAAAGGCCTTGTCTGTTGTGGGAATCCCAGAAATCAGTGCAGTGGTAAGATGGGACCTTTTCAGGACTCTAGAGGAAATCTCTCCCAAAGGCAGAGGGGGAAATTCCAATAGAAGACACCATCCATGCACCAGAGGGGGGTCTACAAAACCAAGGGTGCCAGAATTATTTTTTGGATAGACCCTTTCAGTGCTCCTGAAGGGTTTCCCGAGTGTTCTTCTCTGGAGGCAGCTAGGGGGGGTGCTTATCTTTTTACCCGGAAGCCTGGGCCTCCATCGTAGACACTTAGGTTCACAGAATTATATCCAGAGGATATTTCATCCCCTTTTGGCAAATTCTCCCACCTAGTCAGCTGGAGTTAGCAGCTCTAGAAGTTCAAAAGCTGCTACACAATAGCGTCATTCAAGAAGTCTCACCAGGCCAGAGAGGATTCGAAACTTACTCAAGGTTCTTTTTATTGCCAAAGAAAACAGGGGACCTAAGGTCCATTTTGAATCTCAGTAATCTAAATCAGTTTGTGAAGAACTCCAGTTTATTCTGCCTCTTCTGCAGAAAGATGACTGGATGTGCTCCATAGATCTCTAGGATGCATACTATCACATCGAGATGAACAGGTGCTTCTGGAGATATCTGCACTTTTAGCTGGGGGCAGTTGTCATCATTTCAGAGCCCTGACCTTTGGGCTCAGCAGAGCCCCAAGGTGTACACCAAATATATAGTAGTGGTAGCAGCTCATCTCAGATTGCTCGGATTCAGTGTGTTGACTGGCTCCTCACCACCCCAACCAGGTATCTCTTTGAAAAAAGCCAAGGACTATTGCTCTAATTCTGCCAGTCTTTGGGTATCACAGTCACTTATTCCAAGTCCCATCTTCAGCCAGTTCAAATCTTAGAATTTATATGAGCTCGCCTGAACACAACCAATCAGTTGACCTTTCTTCCTCCAAACAGAATACAGGTCTTAAAATTGCATGTCAGTCAGATTCTTTCACATCCTACTCCCCCAGCAAAGTCTGATCTTTAAGCTTTGGGGTCAGTGGCTGTGGCAGTTACCCTGCTACCAACTGCTCATTTCCACTTGCGGATTTTTCAGTGAACTGTAGCAGTTCAGTGGTTGATTCTTCAACAGCCTCTGAACCATCCTGTAAAACTTTATCAGATTTGCAAAGTCTCCCTACTGTGGTGGATTCAGTCCAACAAAGTTTGTCAGGTGCACCCTTTTGTACCCCCCCAATGGCCACTGTGACCACGGATGCCTCCCAATGGGGGGGGGGGCATTTCTTGGGACAGACTGCTCAAGGCATGTGGTCCCCAGAGGATACCAATTTGCATAGCAACGTCCTAGAGATGGGAGTGGTCCTTTTAGCATTGCAGGCCTTTCAGAGCTTTCTCCTAAGGACAGTTGCTATACAAATGGACAACATGTCCGTGGTCTTGTACATCAACAGACGGGGGAATCAGGTCCTACCCCCTTTGCCCAGAAGCAATAAGAATGTAGCAATAGGCAGCCTTCTCCATCCACTTTCTTCTAGTAACACACATTCTAGGGAAATTCAACATTCTAGCCAACAGGTTCAGCAGGGCTATTTTGTCTCACAAGTTGTCTTTCAGTCATATGGTGGCACAGAGAATCTTCAGTCTGTGGGAGCAACCTTGCTGCAACCTCTTTGACTCTCCTGTCAACAACAAATGCAGAAGGTTCTTTGCCCTAATCCCCTCCTCAAAGGAAGTCATCAAGAGATGCTGTAGTCCATGTTTGGCCCTCCGGTCTCCTGTATGCATACCCCTCCCCCCTAATCCCCAAATTTCTTCAAAAACAAGAATGATTTTCCTTTGCCCAAAACAAATTGGGGAAACCAGTTTCCAAAGTCACTTCAGCAAAATGGTTAACGGACTGTATCACTTTAGCAAAATGGTTAACAGGTTGTATCTCGTATAGTTATTCTCTGAGATCTGCCTTTACCTGAGACCACCTAAAGCTTCTGTGCTAGAGGCAGTATTGATGACTTTTGTGCTGCAGCCATTTGGTCCAGTGCCCATACTTTTATAGCTCATTACAAATTGGACCTCATTTCCAGAAGTAAGGCTGCCTTTGGTTCAACGATACTCCAGAATATCCTTTTTTTATTTCTCAAAGTCTTTTGGGTTTCTATTACCTTGACTGGAATGGACACCATTCCTATGTCAAAGTATGGTTAAAGTTCATGAAATTAGTATTGTTTCAGTCAGCCAGAAGTGCTCTTCGCAGCTCCTGCAATGTGCTCAGTAATGACTCCTCCTGTAATAGATATGGAGTTACATGTATTGGTAATGTATCTAAATACGATTGTAGATTTTTTATTAAGACCTGTTGCTGCTGCTGCTACTACTACTACTGGAAATGTCTGAATATCTTTCTTCCACATTGCTCTCGTTTCTTTCTTCCACATTGCTCTCGTTTCTGCCTGCAAATCCTGCTATTTTATGACTGCGTCACTCTGTACACAAGTCACTGGGTGTAGCGATTCCAATGATCAGTGCTACTTTTGTCTTTTCATGGACCACAATATCTGGTTTTCCCACATCTATCTTTTGAACTGTTGGTAATGGGTGATTCCATGTATTGTAGACTTCATCATTTTCTATGATGCTTTGTGGCTCATGTTTCTAGTGTTTTTTCGGCTACTTCAGTACCATGTTTACATAATTCCCAGTGCAACAGTTTTGCCACATTATTATGCTTTTCAGTATACAGTCCTCCTGCCATTAATATGTCACAACCAGCAATGTGGTGTGCGACTGTTTACAGTTCTGTTTTACAAAACCTACATTTGTCTGTTATTCCCACATGTTGAGTGGACTTAGTAAATCAACGTTTACGTAGTCCACTGTCTTGGGCCGCCAGTATTAACTTTTCATCTTTTGGTTTGACTTCACCTCTCCTTAACCATTTCTGTATTTGATCCAGAAGTTTTCTGTACTTGCAGCTATATTTATGCATTTTCCACATTTCTTGCCTTCTCATCTGATCCTTCAACTTATATTCTTTCTTTTGTTTTTTGGCACATTCAGTTGCCGCCTGATTTTTATTTACTGCTGGTTTGATTTCCATTCCTGCTTGACGTCTATATGCTTCTGCTAGACTAAGCAAGGAAGTCATCTTAAATTTTTTATTTATTTCCAGTTTGATTACCGGGAAGGTCCATAGGGTTCAAAGAGCCTGTTTTCAGTGGAGGCCCGGGGAGAAAAGCTCCAAATTACATACAAGTAAACAAATTGAAATTATACAATCCGTATTGCATACAAGTAAACAAAAATGGAATTATACAAAGTAATGTGAAAAAGTGCAAATGCATAATGGCAAGACAATCTTAAACATATTTATAAAGTTGTTTAGAGAACTAGTTATACAATACTTAAGTTGGTAGAGGCAAGAGAATAGCGTTTACTCAGACAACTTAACATTTCTTATTAACTATCGCGCCTTCGTTCTTGCTGGTTGGGAATCGGAGCCAATCCTCTGCTCCGACTTGGCCATCTTCAATAGCTCGAGAGCTGTTAACTGGCTCGAGGCTACCCCTTATCCCATGATGCCTAGCGATAGCTACACAGATTTCGTTTGACGCTTCAGCTGCGAGGTGTCATTTTTCTGGCTCAGGCTCATATAAAGTTTTTTGTATAACTTTCTTACTCTAGAATTCAACACTTTTAGTGTTTTATTATTAACGTTAGTCTTGTCTTGTGATAGATAGTGTTTAGCTGTAGTATCCCTTCTTTTTCTTGTAGAACTCGTTTAACTTAGAGAGTTCTCCCCCACCCCCTCCCCCCTACCTCTTCTTGTCAGGTTAGCCGTGTAAGTTAGAGGCTTTCCTTCTACCTTTCTCTCATAGGCTAGCCATTTAAGTTAGAGGCTTTCCTTTTTACAAAAAAAAAATAAATAAATAAAACCTTTAGCTATAGTCTTATAGTAGAGTGTGTTTTTTGTGTAGACTGTATATTGCTTCTGGTAGCTGTTGTTTTCCTTCTTTAACGATGTCAAAGGAATCCAAGGTTTCTGGGTTCAAGAAGTGTGACTCATGCCGTCAGAAAATGTCTCTGATAGATGGGCACACTTCTTGCGTCTATTGTTTAGGCGCTGTGCACCTGCAGGACTCTTATTCTATCTGTCATGCTTTTAGTCCAAGAGTCCTGCAGGAGCGTAAGAATAAGCTTATTCTTAGGGGTCTTTTAAAACCCTAGGATTCACCGACCAAGAGCTCTCAGCCTGTGAAATCCCCTAAACCCACCAAGCCGTCGGCTCCAAGTTTGGAGCCGTCTTCGGTTCAGATTTTACCTTCCACTTCGGTACCGGCTGGCACCGACAAGACATGCTCCCCGTCAGCTCCATCAGAAACTTCAGAGCCGTCGCGGAGCCACAAGAGGCTGTGGTCCCCTTCACTAGAATCTGTACATTTGGCTGCTCGGTCTCCTTTACTTCAGAGCTAGCATAGTCACCGATCCTCTCACTCCTCTTGATCCTCTAGGCTGTCGGATCACAATGTGGAGAGAGTGGTCAGTAGGTTGCTAAATTCGCAGGCACTTGCCAAGATGTCCAGCCCTCCTCAACAGGTGTTGGCTTCGTCCACTTCTCTGTGTTCCTCCTCTGACTTCAATAAGTTTGGAACCGGAGTTCGTTGGGGTTCGAGTAGCGGAACCGCTGGCTCTGATAACTCTATCTCCTTCGGTTCTGGCGTCTGCTCAGATCCCCTCTGTGGTGCTGTCCATCGAGGGATCTGGGCGCCGGGGCTCCCTCGTGTGCTCTGAGGGGGCGAGTGACATCTGACCCTTGTCTGACCCCGTTCTCCCTCTTGGAGCTTCGGCGCAGGTGAGCTCGGCTCCTACATCGGCCTCGGAGCCATCTCCCTCGATGCGGAGAAAGATTCCTATTTCCTCAGAACCAGAGCTTTCTCTGCATCGTGGCAGGGATGCCTTTGATGTCATGAGGAGTGTGCTGGCCACTGAGTCAGCTCCACTATCAGCCCTACTGGCTCCGTCCCCTGTAGTGCCTGTGCCAACCTCTGCTCCTCCTCCAGGCCCCAAGCGTAGGGAACCGATGCTCCAGGACACTCCATTGGGTGTTTCCTCTTCTTCCGAGGCCTCCCCAATCTTTCAGAGGAGCCCGCTCGTAAGAAGAAGTGCAAGAGGAAGCACATTGACTCCCCCGAGTCTGTCACTTCAGATACAGACTTAGATGATTCGGAAGGGTCCCCAAGATCCCCCTCTGAAATAGTTTCCTTCTTGGACATCCTAGAAATGCTTAATCAGAGGGGGAACTGGAATCCCCTAGCCCCTACCGAGGATGAGTCTGTATTTCTGGATGCTTTCGGTTCCCGACCTTCCACCTCCTGGGTTTCTCTGCCTTTCGATCCACTTATTACAGTGGTGGCTCGAAAGGCTTGGTCAGCTCCGGATACAGTGGAACCAACTCCAGGACACCTGGTAAATTCATCACAGCACCCCAGGATAAGCAATTCCTTACTAAAGGTGTTCCTGTTGATGCCATGGTGGCAGCAGCAGCCACCAAAAAGAGTTAGCGGAGACCTCTTTGTCTGTCTATCCTCCTAACAAGGAGTCTAGGACGATGGACAGATACGGGAAGTGAATGTTCGCTTCAGTGTCCTTCTCTGAGGTCACTGAACTACTTATGTCATTTTTACACGGCTTCAGAGGGATCTCCTTAAAGGGCTCGGAAATACACTTCAAGATCCATCAGCTGAGGGAGCTCAAGCTAAAGTAGCTTTCCAGCTGGTGACGTTTAATTCTGTAGTTAACTCCTCCATGAGGCTCATTTCCTATGCAGACGATGGTGTGAGTAGAGCCGCAGGTACGGGTGTGGCCCTTAGGAGGCATGCATGGATGCGGCTGTGTAACTTTGGGGAACCCTTCACCAACACCCCCTTTGATGGTTCCTTTCTTTTTGGACCACAGGTGAAAGACACTTTGACTAGGTGTGAGCAAGAAGGCAAGACTCTCTCTGCCGTGGGAGTCCGTTTTTCCACTCCCTCTAGACCTTACCCCAAAGGTCAGAAGAGTGGCAAGATGTGGTCCCGAAAATCCCAGGGAGCTTTGCCTGACACACGTAGTGATTTTTCCTCCAGAGGCAGAGGGGGAAACAATAATAACAGACGCCGCCCTTGTGGCAGAGGGGATCCGCAGAACCAAGGCAACAGAGAATCTTTGTCTGATGAGCCCTTCCAGCATCCCTGAAGGGTTGCCCGGCTGCTCACCTCCTGGAGGCAGTCAGGGGGAAGACTTTCACTGTACCCAAAAGCCTGGCAAAATTTAATGCGAGACAGATGGGTATGGTCCATTATATCCGGAGGTTACAGAATTCCCTTCCATCAAACCCCCCTTACCATCAAAGAAATCCCTTCCAGATGTTCCACCCAATCTGAAGGACCAAGCAGTAATAGAAGATCTGAAGTAGGAGATTCATTTGTCTGCAACCTATGGTTGCAGACAAATGAATACACCTACTCAGATGGAACATTATGGTGAGTGCATAACTTCTAAATCTGAAGTAGGAGATTCATTTGTCTGCAACCTGTGGGTTATGGATCCGATATCGGATCCGAACCGGCATGGTTTACCAGCTATGGATCCAAGCTCTCAGCTCCTCCCCTCACCCATAATGCCCTGCTCTACCCTCATGACCTCAGATCTCGTTTGCCGCGCTGGTGACCAGATTGTGTTTCTAAGCTCTTCAGCTAAGTGCAGTTTTATTAGTCTTTAAAGTGCTAATTTTTGAAGTTTTGTGTGAAAGTTGTGTGGAAGTGTAGGTTTCCCTATTTAATTATACTTTTAGTGTTTTAAAATTTAATTTTACTTATCCCTCCCCTCGCTGGTAGCTTTTGGGCCTGTTGAGTGGTTTTTGTTACTTTGCTTTAACTCTAGTTTAAGTATCCTTTTTTTGCTTTTAGGATGTCTGAACAACCCAAAGCTGTGTTCTCCAAGTGCTCCGAGTGTGGCCATAAGCTTTCCCCGGCTGATGGTTACACTCGGTGTGTTAGATGCCTTGGGGTTGAACACCTCACTTCTGGATGTTCCATTTGTGCAGGGTTCAACCCCAGGGCATTGAAGGAGCGGAGGTCCAAGCTTGTCTTGGCGGGTCTTTTGCCACCGGACTCTGCTCCGGCCTCCGCTCCTTCGGGGGTAACCGTTTCTACGGTTGTCTCCTCTCCGGCTCCCCCTCCTCCTCCTGGGACTCAACCTCCCTGTAGTGGTTCGGAGGAGAGGGAAGCTAGAAAGAAGGACCGGAGGGAGAAGCACTATAAGCGGCAGGCCGAGACCTCTGTTTCGGCCCCTCCAGCCAAGCGGGCTTCTCCTCCGGCCTCCTTGTCTGCTGGCTCTCCCCTTCCTCGGCTCCGGTCTCCAGTGTGTTTTTCACCGGGACCTGAGGAGGAGGAGACCCGATCTCCGTCGAGGCTATCGAGGAGGCACTCAAGGCCTACCTCGGTAGCCTCGTCGAGATCAACTTATAGCCTGTCAGACTCTGATCTGGACCGGATGATGAGAAGGTTCATCCAGGCCCAGATGCAGATGGGAGTGCTCTTGCCTCCCCTCTGGGGAGCTCGACCCCTTTTTCAAGCCAATTGCTCCTTCTCCGACCCGCTACCCGGGTTCGGAGCAGTTGAGCCGAGCAGCCGGGCCGGGGTGGGTCGGCGCCGATAGTACTTGGTACTTCGGATCCGACCCTGCCCTCGCGTGCTTCGGATCCGACCTCTCAGAGCCTGGATCCGAGCTTCGGATCCGGGGGGATCAGTGCTCCTTCGGTGCCGTCTGTGTCAGAGCGCACTGTCCCTTCAGATCCGAGCGCTTCGGCGCCGGCTCCGATCCACTCCTCGGATCCGAGGGGGAGCCGATTGTCGGATCCTTTGGTCAAGGTCGGCTCCCCTTCGGCTTTTGATGTAGTGCAGAGGGCCCTGTTGAGGGTCTCCGGACCCCCGGCACTTGCTTCGGCTCCGTCCCGCGCTCCCTCTGCACTGGGTCAGGCTTCCACCATCCAGCCCTTGGGACAGCCCGCTCCTGTGCCCCAAGCTGTTCCCCTGGAACAGGTTACTGTTTGCGAGGAGTCCTCTGACAGCCCCCCGGAGGATGTTCCCCGCAAACATATGTGCAAAAGGAGGCACATTGACTCCCCCGAGTCTCTCACAGAAGACACGGATTTGGAGGAAGGGGAAGGCTCCCCACGGTCACCCCCCGAGGATGTCTCATTTGGAGACATCATGGAAATGCTCCGCATAAGGGGGGGGGTGGTCTGCCCCCAAGTCTTCCTCGGACGAGTCCGTGTTCTTGGAGGCATTTGAAGCGGGCCCTTCTACCTCTTGGGTGACCCTCCTGCCGACCCCCTGGTGGACCTCATTACCACCAGGGCGTGGAAGGAACCGGACACCGTGGAGCCAATCCCTAAAAGGCCCGACCGTATTCTCAGTCCCCCGGCTGACCGTGCCCATTGGAGTAAGGGGCCTCCGGTAGATGCCATGTTGACGGCGGCGGCCACCAAGAGGGAACTTGCTCAGGACAGTCCCTCAGTCCATCCCCCGAGCAAGGAGTCTCGGATGATGGACCGCTTGGGGAAGCGGATGTTTAGTTCAGCGACCTTCTCTGTAAGGGCGCTGAACTATCTGGCACACGTGATTAGGATGCAGCGCGATCTTATTAAAGAATACGCTGCATCCCCCCCAGAGTCCATGTCAGAGGAGGACAAAGAGCCGCAGGGGCAGGCCTAGTTACTAGATGTCAGGCCTGCCTCCGTCATTGCGATTTCTCAGAGCCCTTCAAGGCGTCATTTGCGAACGCCCCCTTCGATGGTTCTGCCCTCTTTGGCAAAACTGTTCGCGACACTTTGACCCAGAGCGAAGGACGGAAGACGCTGTCTGCCGTCGGAATCCGCTTCTCTGCACCCCAGAGGCCCTATTCTAGGAACCAAAAGGGTCAGAAGAAGATGTGGTTCCGGAAGTCGCAGCAATCCCAGCCTGCTCCGGACAACCAGTCCTTCCGTGGCAGAGGAGGACAGGGAGGACGCCGCCCTAGGGGCAGAGGGGCTCCCAGGAACTTCGGGTCCAGAGAACCCTTCTCTGAACGGCCCGCGCAGCAGCCCTGAGGGGTTGCCCGGCTGCTCCACTCTGGAGGCAGTTGGGGGACGTTTTTCGGAGCACCTGGCGGCATGGGAGTCCATAACATCAGACCGCTGGGTTCTCCAGATCATATCCAGAGGATACCGTATCCCCTTTCTTCACTTGCCAAAATTGAAGTCCCTCCCCGACGTTCCACCTGGTCAGTGGGAGACCGCTTTGGCAGAAATTGGCCATCTGCTAAAGAAAAGAGCCATCCAGCCCGTCCCCCCAGACCAGATCGGATCAGGGTTCTACTCCAGGTTCTTTTTAGTGCCAAAAAAGACGGGGGATCTAAGACCAATTTTAGACCTTTCACTCTTGAACCTGGCAGTTCCCAAGGAGAAGTTCCGAATGGTCACGCTGCAGTCTATTCTCCCCCTTCTGGGAGAAAATCACTGGATGTGCTCCATAGACCTCAAGGATGCGTACTACCTCATACTAATGGACAGGCGCTCCAGGAGGTTTCTCCACTTCCGGCTGGGAGCCAGTCACTACCAGTTCCGGGTCCTTCCCTTTGGTCTCACCACAGCCCCAGGGTGTTCACCAAAGTATTAGCAGTGGTAGCGGCCCACCTGAGGCTTCAGGGGGTACAGGTCTTTCCCTACCTGGACGACTGGCTCCTCACCGCCCCAACAAGGCATCTACTACTATTGGCGCGAGACTCCTTTCTCCATCTTGCTCCCCGTCTGGGCATCACTATAAACACAAAAAAATCCAACCTAGCACCCACACAGTTCATAGATTTTATAGGTGCCAGGTTAGACACAAGAAGATTAAAAGCCTTCCTCACTGCGGACAGAGTTCAAAATCTGCAACTCCAGGTGCGGGCCATTCTCCACTCAAGCTCAGTTCCGGCGGAGTTGGTCCTGAGGGCTCTAGGGTCCATGGTGGCTGCTATAGCGCTTCTTCCTCTCGCCAGGTTCAATATGCGCATCCTCCAATGGACACTCCTAGTCCAGTGGTCGTATCTTGCTCTTCCTATGCATCATCCCATTGCGATCAGCAAGGCTTGCAAGCGGTCCCTCCTGTGGTGGCTACACTCTCCAGATCTCCACGGAGGCCGCCCATTTTGTGCTTCTCCCCCTCTAGCCACGGTGACCACGGACGCCTCCCGCCTCGGGTGGGGGGGGGCATTTTGCAGGCCGGACCGTCCAAGGCACGTGGAACGATTCAGAGACCTTACTGCATATCAATGTTCTAGAGATGAGAGCAGTGCTCTTAGCGTTGCTAGCACTTCAGGCCTTTCTTCCCTTGGGAACAATTGCGATTCAATCGGACAACATGTCGGTTGTCTGGTATATCAACAAGCAAGGAGGAACCAGGTCTTACCCTCTTTGTCGAGAAGCCATGAGAGTTTGGGAATGGGCAATCTCCACCAACCGCTTTCTCATAGCAACGCATATTCCGGGTCGGTCCAACATCCTGGCGGACAAACTCAGTCGCACCATTCTCACCCCTTACGAGTGGTCTCTCAATACTCAGGTAGCGGAATGCATATTCGCACGGTGGGGAACTCCTTGTTGCGATCTTTTTGCCTCTCCCTCAAACACCAAGTGCAACAGTTTTTTCGCTCTGATACCTCCTCCCGGAGGTTCCCCAAGAGACGCTCTGGTGCATGCTTGGCCACCCGGTCTTCTTTATGCTTATCCCTCCTTGCCTCTGATGCTCCAAGTTCTTCAGAAAGCCTCTCGGTTGGGGTGCAGAATGATTCTCATTGCTCCGTTTTGGCCTCGACAGATCTGGTTCCCCTTCCTAAGGTCTCACTCTGTGAATCCTCCTTGGATTCTAGATCCCATTCCGGATCTGATATCTCATCCATCCCACTTATCTCCTCCGAACCTGGACAACCTGAAGCTGACCGCTTGGCTGCTCCAGTTCCACTCTTGATCAGGACTCCCGGTATTTCGTCCCCTGTTAAGGCCATCCTGGTGGCAGCTCATAAGCCATCCACTAGGAAAGTCTACCGCAGCAAGTGGAAACGGTTCTCGTTGTGGGCGGAGCGGCAAGGCCTAAACCCTTCACAGTTCCTCTCCTTTGGTGCTTAATTTCTTAACCACTCTTTTAATGATGGTGCCAGCAGTTCCACGGTCAAAGTACAACTTATGCAATTTCCCATTATCACATTGGTCATGACTCCAATCCACTGATGTCGGCCAAGTTGTGTAAGATTTTCCTTAAAGGTACTTTTCTTCTCAGGCCCCCTGTAAAGCAAGCGGTTCCTCCTTGGGACCTTTCCTTAGTTCTCCAGGCCTTGACCGCCCCCCCCCCTTCGAACCGGCGGCTACGGTAGATCTGAAATTCTTATCTTTCAAGACCGCCTTCTTAGTAGCCATTACTTTGGCCAAGAGAGTTTCAGAGCTTCAAGCATTATCAGCTAAACCTCCTTACTTGGTCTTTCATCCGGACCGTGTTTACCTCAGGACCAACCCGTCCTTTCTTCCTAAGGTAGCTTCTGAAGCAAACATTAATCAATCCATTAACCTCCCTGTCTTCTTTCCTAAATATGAAAACAAAGGTGAATACAAGCTTCACTCCTTAGATGTTCACAGGCAACTTAGATTTTATCTAAACAGGACGGCTGGTCACAGGCAATCCGACCAGTTGTTCATTTCCTTTGCTAAATTTAATTTGGGCAAACCAATTTCTAAAGTCTCATTATCTCGCTGGATTTCACAATGTATCTTATTGGCTTATCAAGCTTCGGGAAGGCCCGCACCGGAGGGTGTACATGCCCATTCAACCCGGTCAGTCTCTACCTCGGCAGCCTTTAAGGCTAGGAGTCCTCTAGATGATATTTGTGCAGCAGCCACGTGGGCTTCATCTCATACTTTTATTTCCCACTACAAGTTGGATCTTGCATCTAGGGGTAGAGCATCCTTTGGCTCCGCGGTGCTCCGGAATATCCTTCCATGAGGGCCGCCCAAGATTCAGGTAGCTGGGGACTCTGTCCCACAGGTTGCAGACAAATGAATCTCCTACTTCAGATTTAGAAGTTATGTACTCACCATAACGTTCCATCTGAGTAGGTGTATTCATTTGTCTGCAACCATCCCGCCCTCCTATCCCCCTGGCCTTTCAGTTTCCTGCATATGTTGTGTTACCCTTTTCAGGGTGTTCTTGCTGTTGGCAAACTCGATCTGAGGTCATGAGGGTAGAGCAGGGCATTATGGGTGAGGGGAGGAGCTGAGAGCTTGGATCCATAGCTGGTAAACCATGCCGGTTCGGATCCGATATCGGATCCATAACCCACAGGTTGCAGACAAATGAATCTCCTACTTCAGATTTAGAAGTTATGTACTCACCATAACGTTCCATCTGAGTAGGTGTATTCATTTGTCTGCAACCATAGGTTGCAGACAAATGAATACACCTACTCAGATGGAACGTTATGGTGAGTACATAACTTCTAATTTCAAAACTACTAGAAAGAGTCATCCAGGAAGTCCCGTCAGACCAGTACGGATCCGGAACTTACTCCAGGTTCTTTTTGGTACCAAAAAAGACAAGGGGACTAGAGACCGATTTCTGGATTTCAGCAGACTGAACAGGTCTGTACAAAGAACAAAGTTTCGGATGGTCATGCTACAGTCCATTCAACCCTTTCTGGGTCAAGACAATTGGATGTGCTCTATAGATCTTCAGGACGCATACTACCATATCAAGATGGACAGGCGCTCCAGGAGATTTTTTCGCTTCCGGCTGGGAGCCTGTCATCAGTTCAGAGCTCTGCCCTTTGGTCTCACCACAGCCCCCAGGGTGTTCACCAAATGTATGGCAGTGGTCACGGCTCACCTGAGACATCAAGGATTCCAGGTGTTTCCATATCTAGACTGGCTCCTCACTGCTACTACCAGGCATCAACTCCTACAAGCCAGGGACTACACAATCACAATCTACTCCCAGCTAGGCATTACAGTAAACTTCGAAAAATCCGCCTTGTTGCCCTGTCACAATCTATCACTTACATAGGAGCAGACTTAGACACAAGGAACATGTTTGCAAGACTACCGCTAGAAAGAGTGTCTACAATTCGTCAGCAAGTAGAGATTTCTAATGCAGAGCAAAAAGATCCAAGTCAGGTTCGTCCTTCAAACTCTGGGTTCCATGGCAGCAGCCATTCTTCTAATCCCACTGGCCCGCTTTCATATGAGGATCCTTCAGTGGCTTCTATTCGCACAGTGGTCTTTCCAAGAGCTGCCCATGTCTCATATGATCCTGATTACAGAAGCATGCAAAAGGCACCTTTCATGGTGGATGGTCTCCCCACTAGTGACTCAGGGCAGACCCTTCATTCAGCCCCCTCCGTTAGCCACAGTGACCACAGACGCCTCCCTGATTGGGGGGGAGGCATTATCTGGGCAGGACAGTCCAAGGCACTTGGCAACCTCACATGTACCATCTGCACATAAATGTCCTAGAAATGAAAGCCGTGCTCCTAGCATCCTTCAGGACTCTCTTCCTTCCGGGACCATTGCAATTCAAACAGACAAATAGGTCAGTCGTGTGGTACATCAACAAGTTGGACGGAACCAGATCCTACCCCCTGTGTCGAGACAGTGGGCAATTTCCTCCCAACATTTTCTGATTGCGATGCACATCCCTGGGAGGTCCAACGTCCTAGCGGACAGGCTCAGCAGAGCTATCCTCATGCCTCACGAGTGGTCTCTGAATCAGGAAGTTGCGGATCTTATCTTTCGCAAATGGGGACATCCTTGGTGCGATCTTTTTGCCACCCCCTTCAATAACAAATGCAGCAACTACTTCTTCCGCTTCCAGGTCACACACCCACAGACGCTCTAGTCCACGATTGGCCTCAGGGACTTCTTTATGCCTTTCCTCCGTTTCCCCTGATACCGAAACTCAAGAAAGCAATATCGTTGGGTTGCAAAATGATCCTCATTGTCCCCTACTGGCCTCGACAGATATGGTTCCCGTTCCTGCACCATTACCTTTTCCATCAGCCCTGGACTCTGGACCAGATTCCAGATCTACTGATTCATCAGTCAGGTGGGTTGCATCAATCCCTCCAAATTCTCCAGCTAACAGCTTAGTTGCTCCACTTCCAACCTTAGCCAGGCTTCCCAGCGTTTCCCCGGCTGTATGTGAGATTGTCTCCTGTCACAAGTCCACAACCAGGAAAACTTATGCTAGTAAATGGAAACGTTTTTCTTGTTGGGCAGAAGCTAGGAACGTAGATCCCTTTTCAGCCCCAGTCCACGAAATTCTGGAATTCCTAGCAAAACTTTTTCATTCCAGGTTCGCTTCTGCTACGATCAGGGTTCAGTTAGCGGCCATTTCTAACTTTCATGTTGGGTTGTCAAATTCTAACTTTGTCTCATAAGCTCTGTAAAGCTTTTTTGAGAGGGACGACTCTCCTTAGGCCTCCAGTGAGAGATCCCCCTCCTCCTTGGGACCTTAATTTGGTCCTAACTTCCTTAATTCTGCCCCCTTTTGAACCAGCAGCATCCGGCTCCTTAAGTTTTTATCTTGGAAGACGCTCTTTCTGGTAGCTATTACTTCAGCCAGACGCGTCTCCAAACTTCAGGCACTATGTGTTCGTTCTCCATACTTGGTTTTTCATAAGGACAGGGTTGCTCTGAGGACTAATTCTTCTTTTCTTCCTAAAGTCTGCTCAGAAAATAATTTAAACCAATCTATAGACCTTCCTGTGTTTTTCCCTAATCACACCAACAAGGCAGAGTACAAATTACACCAATTGGACATTCATAGACAATTGCGTTTTTACCTGCACAGAACTAAGGAAATAAGGAAGTCCGACCAGCTATTCCTTTCTTATGCCTTAGACAAACAAGGTCTCCCAGTTTCCAAGGTGACCTTATCTAGATGGTTGTCTCACACTATTACCTTCATTTATCAGTTAAGGAACAGAGTTACCTATCAAACCGAAAGGTCATTCTACTAGGGCCTTGGCCACCTCTGTAGCCTTCCAGTCTAGGTTGCCCATAGATTCTATCTGTGCAGCTGCTACGTGGGCAAATCCTCATACCATTATTTCTCATTACAAGCTGGATATGGTCTCCAGGAGCAGAGCTGACTTTGGTTCCACTGTTCTGAAGAGTCTGTTCCAATGAGCCACCTAGGATATTAGGTGCTAGGGACGCTGTCCCAACCAGCAAGAACGAAGGCGAGATAGACAACTTAACATAAAGAAGTTATGTACCTACCATAACGTTCCATGTTAGTTGTCTTCATCTCGCCTTCTTTCTTGCGTCCCATCCTCTGTCCCCCTGCCCTGTTGGACTGAGAGGAGTTTTTATTTCACTGGCTGGGTGTTCTCTGGCTTGTTTCCTCTACTGACTTAGAGAATATGACAGGTATAGTCAACCTATTTGTTTTGGACTGTTTTTTCTCTTGCTATGTCTGGAGTTAGCTATTTCAAATGAGATCTGGGTAGCTATCACTAGGCATCATGGAATAAGGGGTAGCCTCGAGCCAGTAAACAGCTCTCGAGCTATTGAAGATGGTTGAGTCGGAGCCGAGGATTGGCTCCGATTCCCAACCAGCCAGAAAGAAGGCAAGATGAAGACAACTAACATGGAACGTTATGGTAGGTACATTACTATAATTGTGAAAAAGAAGTTAAAAGTTATTAGATGAAGGGTAGAAATTTGAAGGTTGTAGTATATTTACGTTTTAGCAGAAATGGAAGAGATAAGGGTGGGAAGTACACTGTTAGTAAAGCATAGATTATAGTTTCTGGAGTATTCTGAGAGAGGGGGTAGAGTGATAGTAAAAGTAGAGTTCACACATGGAAGGTGTGAATACCATAGTTAAACAGCATCAGCTAGTGTAGGTAGTAAATATTGTTCTCAGTAAGGGGGGATGAGGTCAAGGACTATATACAGAATTTAAATTATATACATTTAAGTTAGAAATGCCTAAGTTAGAAAAAATATTTGAGTTAGAGGGAGGGAGATGTATAACAGGTCTTTAGATTTAGAGTGAGTTAGCTGTTTAGAACAACCTGGGGTGGGGGAATATGTAGAGAGGTAGCTGTTTAGGAGAACAGCATGGGGTGGAGGAGTATGTAGTGAAGTTGTACGAGGAAACTAGCATAGATGAGTTTAAGTAGGTTAAGTAGGGAGAATACAGTTACATTTCCAATGCTGAGCAAAGTAGGAATGAATCTCAAACAAAAAATCTTCTCCAACAAGTAAGACAGCAGCGTCAAAGTAGTGAATCCACAGCAATGAAAAACACCAGCTGTACCACGGCAAGAAGGATTTAATAAAACAAAACAGGAACAGGTAAGCGCTTTCAGGAAACTAACCCCTTCTTCAGACATCTTGCAAAGATATCCATGCCCTTATATAGTACAAACAATATAGCAATTAAAACCAATTAAACTTTTAAAATGCAACTTCGTAAAACATCGAACTCATACTAATCACATAGAAATATATAATATTATGTTGTGCTCTGTATTTATATGAAATAATCAACAGATCCAGTACTATACAGAGATATATATATATATATATATATATATATATATGTGTGTGTGTGTGTGTGTGTCAGAGAATTTAACATATGTATGTGAATCTACACAATTGCGGTAGCATTGTCGCCTCACAGTAAGACGCTGTCCGGTTCGATTCTCAGCTAGAGCGTCTTATCCCTGGAGACATGCGTGAATGGGCGTACCTTCATTGAAGGTTGTGTGTCAGGCTGGTAACTCGGCACGCAAAAATCAACTACCAATCATTAGCGGACCTGAGTTCCGCTGTGGCGACCCCTAACCAGAAAAAGCTGAAAGACTCAACAACATGTGAATCTACACAAT
Source organism: Protopterus annectens (assembly GCF_019279795.1). Classification (NCBI taxonomy): domain Eukaryota; kingdom Metazoa; phylum Chordata; order Ceratodontiformes; family Protopteridae; genus Protopterus; species Protopterus annectens. The sequence goes on along the minus strand of NC_056746.1, from coordinate 1,349,138,300 downwards.
TAAATATATATCATAAATGCTAACACTAATAATTATATATTAAAAAAAACACTTCACACTCTTGGAACAAATGTTGGTCAAAAACAGACATTGGTGGTTAAATACATAATGGTCAGTGTCTCAAGGGTCTAGCTTTCAAGAATGGTTTCAATGAAACCATGTTATTTAAACCTGTTTTTTTTTTTTTTGTCTGCATTGTAAAACATGATCCATTCCTGTGCCTCAGTGTCATTGACCAAATTGCCACCCCTTAATTTCTCAGACAAAATTTGTAGGACAAGGAACTTAAAATCAAGCGTTCATGTTGTGTAAAGCAATAGCACTACTCTCCTTGCAATTCCTGATATCCCTATAATGTTCTAAAATTCTGTCTTTGAGACGTCTGTTTGTTTTACCAATATAATAACTAAAACAGATTGTGCAGTAAGCAAAATATACATTTGCTGTTTTACAATCCGCGTAATGATTGCTATGGAAGCTAAAACCTTTATCTGGATGTGTAAAACTTCTACCAACATGAATGTACATGCAGGCTGCACAGCCTCTACATGGATAAGTACCAAGTCTATCAGATTTTTTTGGGATACCAAACAAATCAGATTTATAACATAGATGACCCTTCAAAGTTCTGTTTTTGAATGAAAAACTTGGTTTGGGACCAATGATGCCATCAAGACGATCACTGGTAGATATAATACTCCAATTTCTACTAATAACTTCACATATCAAATTAATGTTGCTTGCAAACGTTAATGGCATTCTCAAAGTATTGTTTACTACACTCTGTCTCATTACTGTACCACTACCTCCTATGTTCTGGTCTAGAGATGTCTCTGTTAATTCACTGAAATATGGTTTACATTGTCCATCTCTCTTCCCCCATCCTTCATTGATATACCTATCTATCATCTGTGCATCATATCCTTTCTCAAGAAAATCAAACTTCAGTGTGTGTAGTGCCTCATGTAAGTCTGCATCATTATTGTATAACCTCATGACTCTGAATACTTGTCCCTTAACAATATTCCGCTTGGTGTGATTGGGGTGCATGCTAGAGTTGTGAAGAAAATTATTTCTTCTCACAGGCTTTCTGTATAGGCTAGTCTTAATTTGATTAAGATGATCCTTGTTCACACGAACATCCAAAAAATCAATTTCAGTAGAAGAGTATTTACAAGTAAATCTCAAGAAAGTTGTGGTTGCATTTAGGTAAGATATAAAATTATTCAAGTTGGCTTCAGTATCATGCCATAACAAAAAAGTCATCCACAAACCTCATGTACCAACCAATACATCTACTGTACACTTCATGGGATAATACATATGTCTGTTCCCATTGTACTAGTGAGAGCAAGATGTCTGAAGGGGTTAGTTCCCTGAAAGCGCTTACCTGTTCCTGTTTTGTTTTATTAAATCCTTCTTGCCGTGATACAGCTGGTGTTTTTCTTTGCTGAAGTAGGAATGAAGCTGAGTTTTAAAGTATTCATAGTTTTCAGAGTCTCTGAGAAGAAGGGAGGGAGTTCCAACTTTTGGCTAAGGAAGAAGATAGGAGAAGGTGACCAGCGGGACGTTTAGGTTTGTATACAGAGAGGAGATTCTGGTGTGCAGATCTCAGGGCTCTATGGGGGATTTAAAAGGGTAAGATGTTTGCTAGAGAAGGGCATAAAGTTGGTTTGAAAATTAGTTTGTGGGCAGTAGTGAGTTGAAGGAAATTGAGTTGATTGGGAAGTTCTAGCCACTTTAGCAGGTGGAGAGATGTGCAGTGGTGGGAGGAGTAATTGGCTTTTGTTGTGAATTTAGCAACTTTATTGTAACATGTTTCTAGTTTAAAAGAGATGGAAGAGGATAAGTTGGTAAGTAGGGGAGAACCATATAGAAGAGAAGGTAGTAAGTAGGTAGTGGCAAGAGTTTGTCTGGTAGATGGAGAGGAATTGGGAGTGCCTATATAGCATGCCAAGTTTCGGGTGTGTTTTTTTTAATGGTTAGCTGAATATGTGTGTCAAATTTTAGGTGTTCATCTATGGTTACTCCAAGTAGTTTAGCAGAAGGGACAATTTCTATAGTGGCATTAGTATGGCTAAAGATACGGAAAGATTGTTTGTCAAGGTGGAGAGTTTTTGAGGGGGAGAAAAGAAGAATTTTGGATTTATTAGCATTTAGGCAGAGATGATTTTGAAGCATCCAGTTTTCTGTAGTTGAAAAGGCCAATTGAGTTTTTGCTAGGAGGTCAGGGAGATTAGGAGCAGGGCAAACTAATGTTGAGTCATCTGCATATTGCACTATTTTAGTGTTAGGAATGGCAGCATGGAAATCATTAATAAATTGAAGAACATTGGGCCAAGTATGGATCCCTGGGAAACTCCAGTTGGGGTGGGTAGGAAGTTGAGGTGCTAGTTTGCCATTTTACAGCTTGGGATCTATTAGATAGGTAGCTGTTGAACCATAATAGGGTGTTCTGTGAGAGATTAAGATTGGAAAGATGATTTAGAAGGTGGGTATGAGGGACTTGTTGAATGCTTTGGAAAGATCTAGAAAGATAGTGGATACAATTTCTCCAGAATCATGGGCATGATTTACTAAGTCTAAGAAAGAAAGAAGAGCAGTTATTGTACTAATGTCCAGGAGGAAAACCATGCTGTGTTGGGGTGAGGAGGTGATTATCGGTAAGATAAGGCATGTGCTGGAGGTGGATGCATTTCTCAAGTATTTTTGAGATTGGGGAGAGAATGGCTATTGGACGGAAGTTGAGAGGGTATTATTTTTACCTCCTTTATGAAGGGGAAGGATAAAGGCTGCATGCCACAGTTTGGGGACATAAGACTTCTGTATGGTTTTATTAATGAGAATGCTGATGGGGATGGCAGTGCCATCAGCGGCAAGCTTTAGATAGAGAGAGGGGATATTGTCTGGGGCTGGGGAGCATGACTTAAGTTTAGAGAAGTTTTTTTTTATGTAGGATGTGGAAATGGGCTTTAGATGAAATGTGGGAAGGGAGTTAGGATTGGGGGAATCGGGGATGTGGGTTTGAGGAGAGAGGAGGAGTTGTGATTGGGGAAGGTCTTGGTGAGTTCAGCTATGGAGTTGGTAAAGGAGTTGAATAGGGTGGCCAATTCAGTGTCAGTTTTACTGGTGTCAGGACAAGGGTTGCTTTTTGTACTGGGATTTAGTAGAGAGTTGATAGAGGTCCAGAATTGGTTGGAGTTTTTGGCGTGATTGGTCTGGAGTTTAGTGTAGTAAGACTTTTTATCTGTTATATGTTTTTTGGTTAGGTTACTGAGTTGCTTGTATTTAAGAAGCATTTCAGGGAGTTTGTGTTGGGTAGTTTCCAGGTCTTGTCTCTTCGTTGCATTAGTGTTTTAGTTTCCTTAGATAGCCAGGGGGCAGGGTTGGATTTTATTTGTTTAGTTCTAGGTGGGTCATGGGAATTTAGGATATCTAAGAACATTGTATTGAAAAAATCTACAGTGTTATCTAGGGAAAGGGTCCTTAAATCATCCCAGTTCATTAGTTTGAGGGTGTTAGAGAAACTTGAAGGATTAAAGTTAGTGAGGTTGCGAGTATGGATGTATTGGTGAGGGTGAGGTTTTAAGTGGGTTGCTCGATGGATAAAGGTAGGGTAGTGGTCACTCATGGTGTCTGGTAAGGTACCCGAGTATAAGATCTTATTTGGGTGGGAGGCTAGGATCCAGTCCAGAGTGGAACCTGGGGGGTTGTTTTTATTGGGTCTGGTGATGCTATTTGTTGAGTGAAATTAAAAAGATTAATGGATATAGATGGATTGGTGCCATTGATTTTGTTCCAGTCGATATTCACATCACCTAATATGTAAGTGTCGAGCTTAATATTAGTTGAAGCCCATAGAAGAATGTCTTCTAGGGTGGTAGTGTTGTTACCAGGAGGATATAAAGGGCCATAAGACAAATGCTTTTAAAGTTGTTCAGTTTGAGCATTCCTATGACTAATTCTGCATTATTGAATTGAGTAATGGGACTTTGGTAAGGAGAGGTGGAGTGTAGGTTTGAGTAAATTAAGGCTACTCCTCCACCTTTTTTGTTTGGGCGATCGCATTTAAGAGACTGAAAGCCTGGGGGTACGATTTCAGAGTTGGAAATCTGGGGTTCAGCCAAGTCTCAGAGACTGCTACTATGTCTGGCAGGGTATGGTATAGCCAAGCATGGAAGAGTGCTGTTTTATTCTTTAGACTCTTGAGTGTTTATAGTAAGACGTTTTAGGAATTTTTGGTTAGTAATATTGGATGAGATAAGAGAAGGATTGGTGGTATTGGTTGTGATAGGGGGAGTAGGGCTGGTATTAGTTTTAGGTCCGGGGTTGGGGTGAATGTCTCCTGCTAGGGAAAGACAGTAAGAGGAGGTGAATAGTAGCTGTAGTTTGGGCTTAGTTGATTGTGGGAGGTTAGAAAGTGATTTGGGCGAGTGACACTTGAATGAACTGAACATAAGTTTTAGTTTAAAGTAGTGGAGAGTATTTGGTTGAAATAGAGAGGAGATATATAGTGAAAGTGGGATTTGGATGGGTGGAGATAAAGATGAGTGGGGGGGATAGGAAGGCAGAAGGGAGTTTGTAGGATGAATATGAGGTAGCATGGAATAGAGGAATTAGGAACAATATGGTTAAACAAGAGGTGAGAAGGATTTGTGGTACATGTGGAGGACATGGTTGATTGGGGTAAGACAACAGAGTGGAACGAAACAAGAAATGAGAGTAAGTTAGAGAGTGAAAGGTATAGCAGTAAGAACAGGATGCTATGGGGTAGGATGGGGAGAAGTCTGTAAATTGGTGGGAGGGAAGTATTGTGATTAGATTGGCTGAGAAAGAAGGGGAGGAGTTTACAGGTGAGAATAAATGTAGGAGTAGTGGGGGCAGGTGGGGAACTTGGGGGCAGGGTAGGGGAGCAGAGTGAGCCACAGGGCGAACGGAGCAAGTAGAACCAGGAAGGCGAAAGGCACAGCCTCCAGAACCAATCAGTGAAACAGTAGGTCACTTTCCTCCTGAGTTACTGGAATAGCATGAGAGTTTCAGCTAGGTGATTGGTAGCAGCCTGAACCTTTACAAAATCTTTGAAGGAGGCTTAATTAGTATGTAGAAAACCAAGGTCTAGCTGTACCACAGTGCAGTAGCTGTTTGGGAGAAATATAGGGGATTAACTGGGATAATATGATTGTATACCACCACCTAGTGGCGTTTTTAAAGAGAAGCATTTACTTGGTCAAGTAGATGGCAGGGAACGGGGTTTGAAAGTAAGGCGGGAAAGGCCAGATGGTGTGCACATCGCAGGAAAATGCTACTATACAGGTTTAGCTCTAACAATTCTGTTCAAGGAACACATCAAGTGAAGACAAAAAAAATCACCTACACGCTGATATAGGCAACTGTACACTAGTAGGTTTTGGGGTCCGTCCAGGCGATTCCTCTTTAACGGACAGTGAACGCTGAGTCAGCTAATAGTCTCCACGAAGTTGGGGGGGAGCTCCGGAGAGAGAAGGGCTTAAGAGAGATGCTGGTATAGGCAACTGTACACTACATCAAGTGAAGACAAAAAAATCACCTACACACTGATATAGGCAACTGTACACTAGTAGGTTTTGGGGTCCGTCCAGGCGATTCCTCTTTAACGGACAGTGAACGCTGAACCAGCTAATAGTCTCCACAAGGTTGAGGAGGAGCTCCGAAGAGAGAAGGGCTTAGAGGGCGGCAAGCACAAGAGTGACCTAACTGGGGAGCAATGGTCTACAATAAAAAGAAGTCGGTTGAACGTTTCTGCAGCTTTGACATTTTCTCCACTGTGGAGCGAAAGTTATGGAACGGGTTAAGGTAAATGTGCGATTGTGATGGACGTTGGGGTTAGGGTGTGGGTAAGGTAAGTGTGTAATAGTGACGGACTTTAGGGTTAGGGTGCAGGTAAGGCAGGTGTGCGATAGAGACAGACCTTAGTGTTAGGGTGCGGGTAAGGTAAGTGTGCGGTAGTCATGGACCTTAGGGTTAAGGTCTGGATTAAGGTTAGTGCGTAGATAGTTCTGTATGTAAGATTTAGTGTAGGTTTATAAGGTTTTTGGTATGCTTGTGTTGTGTGTGTGTTTCGGACCAACGAATTTTTCCCTGGAAAAAAATCGCTGTTCTGATGTTTCACTGTTATCACATTTCGGTCTTCCAAGTTTGAACATCTGGTGTTCAACCTTCTGGAAGTTCGATAATGTAATAGGAACCCTTCAAAACATGCACTAGGTTTGGGTCCTCTGAGATCAGCAGATAAGTGTGCAGTCCCATGCTTGCAGATCTGCACATGTAATCAATTTCAAGGAGGCCCATACCTCCTTCGGAACAGGGAATATATAATCCTGGTATGCACTGACTTTTATAAATAATTTGGTGAGCATGAAGCATTCTTCTTTTCCTATCTAATCTATCCATCACATTTTGGGGCCAGTCAATCACTCCAAAACAGAAGAGCAAATTGGTTTATAGCTTGAATTTTGTTCCTAGATGTCAGCGCTGTTTTCAGGCTTAATTCAAGTCTTCTAAATTATTCCTTACTAAGTTTTAATGTTCTGTAGTCCTATCTTGCCTTCGTTTTTACTAACGGGATCAGAGCCAATCCTCTGCTCTGACTCGGCCTATTTACAAGCTCAAAGTCTTCTAGTTGGCTCATGGCTAGGTAGGTATCCCATGGTGCACCAGTATGATCTCCAGATCTCGTTTGCCGCGTCAACGAGTTCGGATGTGCTTCTTATTGGCCGTGGCCAAGTCTTACAAATTTTGTTCTAAAGTTTGGATAAAACTTTTTTTTTGCTTTTTAATAGTGTTTATAGCATTTCATAGTGATAGTTAGTGTAGCGTTTGTAGTTACATAGTGTTTATCAGAGTGCCTTTTGTGTGCGATTTCTTTGAATACAGTTGGCTGTTGGCCTTATAGTACTTTGGTATCCTGTGTGCCAGTTGTTTCACTGGGTTGTTTTATTTATTTATATATATATATATATATATATATATATATATATATATATATGTAATCTATATACATCTATATTACTTGTTTCATACTATCGATAGTTGTAGGCACCTTTTGCACTTAAGCTGTGTGTGCTTTCTTAAAATATTATAAGTAATTACTTCCTTGCTATAACGGATGGCCACAGTAACTGTGTGTACTGTCTTGGGGCCATCCACTTACAGGAAACTTGCTTATTTTGCCACTCTTTTAGTGCTAGGGTGTTGCAAGAGAGGAAAAATAAGCTCATACTAAAAGGTCTCCTAAAGCCTTCCTTTGAGGAAGATCTGACTAGCTCTTCCTCTTCTGCTAGATTTCTGTGATCTAAAAAGGAGAAATCCTCTGAGGCCCTCCCTGACACCGGCTGATGTCTCGGAGCCACCTCTTAAAATTACTAAGTCTAACAACATTACTGCCTCATCAGCCCCACTGAGTTCTGAGCCCATCGAGGGTTCTTCTACTGTGGTTACAGGGTCGGCACCAAGTAGTTCGGAGCCGACCACTGAGAGTATTCAACAGAGCCGGTCTACGGATCCTTTACCGGTTTCCCCTATATTAAAGTTACCCATATTGCAGAGATCCTGTTTTCCTAATCTGTCCTCCAGGTCTTCCAGGAGTTTATTGGAAGATGATGTGGAGAGGGTAGTGCTGACACTTCTGAAAGTCATCTGCCTTACCTAAATTGTTGTTGGCTCCGACCCAGTCAGTTCCAGGGCCAGTTGAGTCCATCCCCCCTTCGGTGATTCCTCCTCTGAGCTATGCTGGTCTTTCGGAGCTGGAGTGTTTGGTACCGCTGGTGGAACCCTCTGTTCCATCTCCCCCTGAAGTTGTTTCAGAGCAGAGTTCTGCTCCGCCACTCTGTGCCATCCGTGGTGTCTAGGAGCCAAAGCTCCCCGGTTGGCCCCGACAGGGACGCCTGGAACCAAACCTCTTCGGTTCTGAGCCTTCCTCTAGCGAGTCAGCGAGGGGGAGCTCGGACCCTACGTCTATCTCTGAGCTGATGGCACTGGAACCAATGGCATCCTCTGTCTCTTCGGAGCCGAGGAGGTCGGCATTCGAGATGAGTGCGCTGTCCCGATCATCAGCTCCTACCAGAGGTACCGACACTCTCCCCCCCTAAAGCACCTGTTTCTGTCTCCGCTCCTACTCCCTCTCTGGACAGCAGAGACCTGCAGCCACCATTCTTCCGAGACCTCCCCGCAATATCCTTCTGAGGAGCCCCCACAGAAGAGAACATGCAAGAGGAAGCATCTAGACTCCCAGGATGAGTCTCTTACCTCTGACACCGACCTCGAGGAGTCAGAAGGGTCCCCCAAGTTGTCCTTTGTCTCCTTCGTAGACATCATGGAAATCCTTAAGAAGAAGTCCGACTGGCCCATTGTCATCCTTTCTGATGAGGAATTGGTGTACCTGAAGGCTTTCAGGTCTCAACCTTCAGCCGCTTTGGTGTCTCCACCCTTCGAACTGATGGAGCTCGTTAGTCGGAAGGTGTGGGATACTCCTGATGCCGTGGAGACAGTCCCCAGGAGACTGAGTAAGTTTCTTTCTGCGCCCAAGGAAAAGGAATTTTTCTCTAAAGGTGTTCCCATAGATGCCATGGTGGTGCGGCGGTCACTAAGAAAAAGCTAGCAGAAACTTCTGTTCATCTGCCGAATAATGTGTCTCGAATGATGGACAGATACGGGAAGCGTATCTTTTCGTCAGCGGCATTTACTCTTAGATCGCTGAACTACCTTACACACTTCACGAGGTTTCAGGTAAATCTCCTTAAGGAGTTAGGAGATTCTCTACAAGGTACATGCACTGAGAGAATCCCTGACAAGGTGTCTGCCCAGTTGTCCACCTTGAACTCTATTGTCAACTCGTCCTTGAGGCTTATCTCATATGCAGCCGATGGAGCAAGTAGAGCAGCGTGATCAGGAGTAGGAGAGGTGGTAAAATGTAGTTCAAGAAGTCCCATAGGTATTTTTCAAGATGCACAAGGTGACTCCTCCTTCAGAGGCAGAGGAGGAGGAAATGGTAGACGTTGCCCTAGAAGGCAGGGGTGGACCACAAAGCCAGGGAGGCCATGATTCATTTCGGGGCCAGCCTTACCAGCACTCCTGATGTGGGGCCCGACTGTGCTTCTCTGGAGCAGGTCGGGGCCCGACTGTGCTTCTCTGGAGCCGGTCGGTGGTTGCATTTCTTTGTATCCAGAAGCCTGGCTGAGTATCACTCAAGACAAATGGGTACAAAGAATTACCAGAGGTTATATAATACCCTTTTCTCTGGTACCTTTTGTTCCCAAGAGGACCCCGGATGTTCCACCCAATCACAGGGATCAGGCAAGTGTGGAGGTCGTCAAGTTGCTGGCAAAAAGAGTCATCCAAACCATCCCAGCAGACCAAATAGGATCCGTAACTTACTCCAAATTCTTTTTGGTGTCAAAATGTACAGGGGACCGGAGGCCCATCTTGGACCTCAGCATATTAAACAAATCAGTAAAGGACAAGTTCCGGATGGTGACACTGCAGTCTATACTCCCGTTACTAGGGAAAGACACTTGGATGTGCTCAATAGATCTCCAAGATCCTTACTACCACATAAAAATGGGCAGGGCATCGAGGAGTCATCTACGCTTCTGGCTGGGTGCCAGTCACTACAGTTTCGTGCTCTGCCCTTTGATCTCACCACAGCCCCAGGGTGTTCGTGTATGGCAGTTGAACACTCACCTGAGACGTTGAGGATTCCAGGTGTTTCCGTATCTGGATGACTGGCTCCTGACCGCCCCCCACCAGTCATCTACTACTTCATACCAGGGACGCTACCATTCAGTTTTGTGCCCAGTTGGGGATTACTATCAAATGGGAAAAATCTGCCTTATTGCCCTCTCAATTTGTGATTTTTATAAACGCAGAGATGCACAGTAGACATGTTGGCTCGTCTTCCAGTAGAAAGGGCACAGAATCTGGTTCTTCAAATTCAGTGTCTTCTCACCCTACGTAAAGTCAGGGCCAAGACTGTTCTGAAACTTCTAGACCCCATGGCTTCCACCATAATACTAGTGCTGCTAGCTAGACTACACATGAGGATTCTTCAGTGGCTGCTGTCGTCTCAGTGGTCCTTTCAACATCTACCATTATCTCCTCGCATTCTGCTGACAGACTCTTGCAAGAAGGACCTCATTTGGTGGACTCAGCCCAACCAGTTAACTGCGAGCACTTCATTTGTCCCTCGCCAAACCGTTGCCACTGTGACCACGGATGCCACACAGGGTGGAGGGGCATTGTCTAGGCAGGACTGTCCAAGGCACATGGCAAGGTCACGAGGCTCACCTGCATATCAACTATCTAGAGATGAGGGTGGTGCTTCTGGCGTTGCAAGCACTTCACGACATTCTGCCTCGTGGGACGATTACAATACAATCAGACAACATGTCGGTAGTATTGTACATCAACAAACAAGGCAGAACCAGATCATACCCAATCTGTCGAGAGGCCATTCGAGTTTGGAAATGGGTGATATTTTCCCAGCATTTTATGGTGGTAACGCACATTCCAGGGACAACCGTGATAGCCGACCAATTCTTATGCCTCACGAGTGGTCTCTGAAACCGGAAATAGTGGAACAGATTTTCCGCAGGTGTGGGACAGCCTTGCTGTGATCTCTTTACCAGCTTGATCAATACCAAATGCAGCAGCTATTTCTCCCTCATCCCCCTTCCGGGGGAGTCACTGAGGGATGCAGTTATTCACAATTGGCCCCTGGGCCTTCTTTATGCTTTTCCTCCCTTTCCTCTCATACCCAAGGTTATTCAGAAAGTGAAATAGCTGGGAAGCAAACTGATCTTCATTGCTCCTTACTGGCCTCATCAGATTTGGTTCCCCTTTCTCGGGCCTCTTCTCCTGGACAATCCTTGGATTCTGGACCCAATGCCAGATCTCTTGATGCACATTGTCAGGCTCGCTTCATCCTGCTTTACTCACCCTCAATTTGACAGCTTGGCTGCTCCAGTTCCATCCCTAGTCAGGCTTCACGACTTCTCACCCTCCGTGACTCACATCCAAATGTCATCTCATAAACCCTCCACTAGGAAATTATATTCCAGTAAATGGAGGAGATTCTCTATCTGGGCTGAGAAAAAGAATGTTGACCCTTATACCACCTCCATTCTGGTGGTTTTGGAACTCCTGTCTGAGTTTTTCCACCAGAGATCTATGGCTGCAATTATCAGGGTTCAATTGGCAGCGATTTCTAATTTTCATCTAGGCATATAAAATTTTAATCTGATGGTCACATAGGCTGTGCAAAACCTTCCTCAAAGGTGCCACTTTAAGACCCCCATTTCAGGAACCCGTGGCTTCATGAGACGTGAATTCTGTGCTATCCAAATTGACATCTCCGCCCTTTGAGCCTTCTCATTCATCGCCTTTTAAATTTCTGTCTTGGACAACCTTGTTTCTGGTGGCAAACACATCTGCCAGACGGGTGTCAGAGTTAAAAGCACAGTCTGTAAAACCCCCTTATCTGATTTTTCACAAAGACAGAGTATCTCCTCATACTAATCCATCCTTTGTCCCCAAGTTCTGTTCCCATAGCATTTTGAACCAATCCATAGAACATCCAGTATTCTTCCCAAATCATTCCAATGCAGCAGAATACAGGTTTCATCAGTTGGATGTTCATAGACAATTACGTTTTTATTTGCACCGGACTAAGGAATTCAGGAAGTCAAATCTATTATTTCCTTTTCCAAATCCGGGTCTGGTTTACCAGATTTCGTCGTGTTTTACTGTTGCAGTCATTACAATTGGGTTATCCTGCTGGCAGGCTACCCGCAGTCGGCCTGAATTCCAAAGTCTAGGTCCAGCGTCGGTTGCTGTCGCCTCTTCCCTGACGTCAGTATGCCAGGGGTATAAAAGATGCAGCTGACGCCATTTTCTTCAGTCTTTCTTGCCGCACGGTGCCCGAAGCAAAGCAGTTCGCAAGTGCCGGTCGGCCAACTCCTGAGATTTTCAAATTCAATTTCAGATCCGAAGTCTTCATTAAAGCTAAGTACCCCGTTGGGGAAACTTTTTTCTTGCTCCAGACCGATGTCAGAAAAGGTTAATAATTGTATTTCTTGTGGGAAGCAAATACCTCATAAGGATTTTCACTCTTACTGTATTCCTTGCCTAGGCCCTGATCACAACATTGCTAGTTGTCGGTTTTGTGCTAGATTTAACCAATGCACTATTAAGCGTCAGTACGATTTTGCATTTCATTACTTTGGCAGAAGGTTCAATTATATAATGCCGTCGGAACAGCCGACTACCGGAGTTTATAAAAAGTGCAAAGAAAAAGAAAAGGACAGGCATTCGAGATCCAAAACCGACGACGAGGCTCCCGCTAGGCCTGTCGCCGGTTCTCAGTGAGGCGCTTTCACAGCCCCTGACACCCGCTACCTCAGAGCCACAGGCCACTTTCGACTCCCATGTGGAGCTGACTAGGCCGCTGGAAACTCAAGGTATTGGACACTCTGAAACTATTCCCTCAGATGGGTTCGGAGCCGCTAAGCAGGCATCGGCTTCTGGGGGTGTTTTCACGCCTACACAGTTATATGTGAAACTTACTTCAGCTTCAAAGGCAAAGACTAAAGCAGTTCTAAAGACAAAGAAACAAGTACAGCATTCTTCTGGACAGGCCACCATGCCTAAAAAATAGATGCTTAAAATGGCCGAAGACCTAATTACTTTGATCAGGGGTTCCCATCCCCCACCTGATAAGAGGCCTAGGCAAGAGATAGAATACGAATCTTCAGACCAGGTTTCCATTTCGTCTGATTCCTCTTCCAATCAGGAATATTCCATTCCTCCCTATGTGGATTCTGATGCTGAAGAATCTATCCCTTCAGCCTCTCCTCCTGAGGATTATTCTTTTGGGGAGACTCTGCATACTATGTGGGAGCATTTCCACTGGGAGAGCCAAGATTACTCAGAATCCAGGAAAAGGCTCAGAGACTTCCTGTTATTACCTCAGCACAGGCCCCTTGCTATCCCACCTGTTATAGACATTGTAGATGTATTTTCAGAGTCCAGTCTATCTCCAGACTCTTTACCACTAGCCCCTGTTAAGCCAGACAGATACTACAGGGTTCGTGATTCACATAAATTTCTTTATAAAAACCCTTCTGCTGACCCAGAAACCATCTCTCAGGGTCCCAAAGGGGTCAAGGCTTCCACTGCAAAAAACCCTATCCTCTCTGATAGGGATTCTAGGGCCCAGGACAGATGGGGGGGGGGAAGATTTATACTTCTGCTACCTTGGCTGTAAGAGCTTTAAATTGCCAATTTCATACGCTTAAAAATCAGCAATATCTTATGTTACTGCTTAAACAGAAAATGTTAACAAATTCAGAATGTGCGGAAAATAAAGAAATGCAGGATTTATTGCATGCAGCTGAACAAGTAGGAAAGCATACTTTGCAATGTGGTTTTGATTCTCTAGAGGCCTCCTGCAGGGCCGCTGTTACAGGTTCTGTCATTAGGAGGCATGCTTGGTTAAAAGAACAGAATCTGCCTGATCATGTCAAAGCAAAACTATTAGATGCTGCATTACAGCATGATACTTTGTTTGGTGTTAAAGCAGAAGAGGTGTTGAAGAAAATTGAGGACAAAGCTAAATCTATGCAAACAGTCAAGGATTTCTTGCAGGTACATCCTCCCAGATTTAGCAGGAACTGGTCTACAAAGAATTGGTCCTTTCCGGTGTCAGACAGGCCACAAAGAGGCAGATACAGACGCCCCAGAGGCAGATCACAGCCCCAAGGCTCATACAGGCCTAAACAATGGGGTGCTTCTACCTCCAAAAGCAGAGAGGAAAAATCACAGCCATACAGGAAACAGTCTCAATGACTTCCCCTGCCAGCACCAAGCACTTAACTTCTGGCAGCCCCTTTGGGGGGAAAACTAGCACTTTTTTCACAAAATTGGCACAAGGTCACCCAGGACAAATGGGATCCTAAATATCATATCACAAGGCTACAGGTTCCACTTTCACACCATGGCAAGGCCAAACAGTATGCCAGATCTGCCACGCAATCAATGGGCAGAGGTACAAAAACAAGTTTCATCCCTCATGGACATGAGCGCTATTCAGTTGGTACCACAGCAAGAGCAGGGACTAGGATTCTGCTCAAGGCTATTCTTGGTGCCCAGAAAGGACAAAGCCTGGAGACCAATACTGGACCTGTCTATCCTAAACACATTCCTGGATATCCCAAAATTCAAAATGTTAACTCTGCAGCAGCTTCTGCCCATGCTGGGCAAGAGGGCTTGGCTTGTGACTTTAGACCTAAAAGAGGCATACCTGCATGTCCCAATCAGACAATCATGCAGAAGATACCTCAGATTTATAGCTGGCGCAATGCATTACCAATTCTCTGCACTGCCCTTTGGCTTATCTACTGTGCCCAGGGTCTTCACAAAATGCCTGGCTCGAGTGATTGCTTTTTGCAGACAAAGAGGAATACAAGTGCATCCTTACTTGGACGACTGCCTTATTCAAGCAGAGAACAAGGACATTCTACTACAGCATCTGGCGTTTGTAAAAAGATTAACAGGTCTAGGGTACACAGTAAATCAAAATAAATAAAAACTGTTACCCTCTCAAGAGATGATATTCCTGGGTGCAAGCTTAAATACAACTGCCCAGATGGCTTATCTCATGCCAGACAAACACAGGCGACTGACTACGTATTTTTGAATGTTGGCAACAAAGACCCAGTTATCTGCAAGAAAAATTCTGCAGGCTTTGGGCTTCATGGCATCCTGCATTCTGCTAATTCCATATGCAAGACTGCATATGAGGAAACTTCAATGATATCTAAAAATCAAAACTCGTACCCTCTCAAGAGATAATATTCCTGGGTGCAAGCTTAAATACAACTGCCCAGATGGCTTATCTCATGCCAGACAAACAGACAACTGACTACTTATTTCAAAATGTTGGCAACAAAGACCCAGTTATCTGCAAGAAAAATTCTGCAGGCTTTGGGCTACATGGCGTCCTGCATTCTGCTAATTCCATATGCAAGACTGCATATGAGGAAACTTCAGTGGTATCTAAAAAGTGTTTGGACTCAACATTGCCACAGCCTGGAAACAATAATTACTCTCATTCCCTGCCTGCAACAGGAGTTTTGATGGTGGGCAAAAGCCTGTCACCACAACATGGGACAGGCATTCACCTTACCCACAGCCAGGCAGACATTGACAGCAGATGCATCAGATTATGCCTGGGGGCCCATATGGCAGGAAGATGTATTCAGGGCACATGGTCCGCAAGTCAAATGCATCTACATATCAATCAAAAAGAGATGCTAGCTGTTCAGAATGCCTTGACAGCCTTCAAGGATCTACTTCATCCAGGACAACTACTGATAAGGACGGGCAATACTACAGTTATGTGGTACATAAGCAGGGAGGCACACATTCCTACCCCCTCTGCAGGCTAGCCATGAACTTGTGGAACACAGCATTGACTTACCAAGTACATCTGCAAGCACAGTTCCTGCCAGGAAGGACAAATACTCTGGCAAATGAACTAAGCAAAAACCTAATGGATCCTCACGAGTGGAAATTGGATCCACAAGTCTTCACCATGATAACCAGGAAGTGGGGATGCCCTGACATAGACCTATTTGCCTCTCCTCACAACTACCAACTACAGAAATTCTGCACAAGGACTTATCACAAGCAAGCATGGAAAGTGGATGCTCTATCTTTCATCTGGAAACACCTAACAGTATATGCCTTTCCTCCTCTGCCTCTCCTCCCCAAGGTACTCCTCAAGGTCAGACAAGAGAAACCAAAAATGATACTGATTGCCCCAGACTGGCCCTGCCAGCACTGGTACCCAATCCTAAAGAGCTTGTCTCAGTGCCCAGTTTGGACTTTACCTCACATTCCTCACTTATTGACCCAATAAGACAGTCAAATACTGCACAGCCAACTCAGGACCTTAAACCTGGCAGCATGGCGGACAATATAGCCAGTCAAGGCACACCTCTCTAAAGCAGTGATGGATGTTATTTTGGAGGCCAGGAGGTCTAGCACCAGAAAATCCTATGCAGAAACATGGAAGAGATTCTGTGCTAGGAACCAGGCACAAGGTTTTGACACGATTGTTCCAAATATTCCTCAGATTTTGCAATACTTAACTGAGATGCTTGATAAAGGCCTTTCTTTTTCATCAATTAAAATTCATGCCTCTGCCATTTCAGCTCATTACAATACGGAACCACCTATTTTTTCTCATCCATTACTAAGGCAGTACCTTTGAGGGGCCAAAAACATAAGACCCCCAAGGACAGCACCAATACCTGTATGGGACCTCAACTATGTCTTGGAAAAACTCACACTGCCTCTGTTTGAACCAGCCTTTGCAGCTATTAAATTCCTATCCTGGAAAACAGCTATGCTGTTAGCAATAACCTCTGCTAGACGAGTCTCAGAGTTACAGGCACTCATGGCTGTGGAACCTTATATCATTTTCTATCCTGCCAGGGTTTCTCTGCGCACAAACCCTACATTTATGCCTAAGGTAGTGTCCAGTGTGGCCCTTAACCAAACAATTAATTTGCCTACTTTTTATCCAAACCCACAGAATAAGGGTGAGAGAATTCTGCATTCTTTGGACATCCACAGGCAGCTACGCTTCTACTTGGACAGAACCAAAGCTTTCAGAAAGACCAAACAACTTCTAGTGGCATATGCTGCAGGATCACAAGGAAAGCCCATCTCAAAGCAGACTATTTCAAAGTGGATAAGTCACTGCATTCGTTTCTGTTATTCACAGCATGGCAAATCGGTGCATAAAGGCATCAGGCCACATTCAGCCAGAACAGCAGCCTTCCTCAGAGGAGTACCAACCAAAGACATCTTAGAGGCTGCTACTTGGAGTTCAGTGCATACTTAAGCACTATCATTTACCTCTCTACTCTAAATCCAGGGCAGGATTTGCCACTGCAGTTCTGCAGGGCCTGATAGCCTCTCCTAATCCTACTTAGCACCAGCCTCCCAACCTTAGCTTTGGGATTCAACCCAATTGTAATGACTGCAACAGTGAAACACGATGAACATAGTACAGTTGTGTACCTACCATAAATGTAGATGTTGGAGTGTATTCACTGTTGCAGTCCAGGTTACCCACCTTCCCCATTTTTCTTTGCTGGGACTTATCTGTACTTCTCTATTCTATACAACCTATGTGGTATATTTGCTTATAGATGAAGGAAAAGTTGTTTTTTGTGCATGCATGCTTATTGGCATAATTTAGCCTACCTTTTTAGGGGCACCTGACATCTGGGGCAAGAAAAACTGAAGAAAGTGGCGTCGGCTGCATCCTTTATACCCCTGGCGCACTGACGTCAGGGAAGAGGTGACAGCAACCAACGCCGGACCTAGACTTTGGAATTCAGGCCAACTGCGGGTAGCCTGCCAGCAGGATAACCCAATTGTAATGACTGCAACAGTGAATACACTCGAACATCTACATTTGTGGTAGATACACAACTGTACTTTTCCAAAGTGACCCTCTCAAATTAGATCTCTAGCTGTATAGCTTATATTTACACATCTGAGGGTAGGCTTAAGGCTCATTCTATTCTACCTCTGCAGCCTTTCAAGCCAGGTTCCCACTTGCTAATATCTGTGCAGCAGCAACTTGGGCTACTCCTCACACATTTATTACTCATTACAGATTGGGTTTAACCTAGAGGGTTAGAGCATCATTTGGTTCCACGGTACTCAGGAGTATTTTTCCTTGAAAGGTGCTAGGGACTCTGTTCCATCAGTAAGAATGAAGGTGAGATAGGACTACAGAACATAAAGAAGTTATGTCCTCACCATAACGTTCCATGTTGGTAGTCCATATCACCCTTCATTCTAACGAACCCACCCTCCTATCCCCAGCCTGGAAGTATCTGGACACAGAATAATTTTGTCATCATCATTTACTGGAGACCTTTTATTATTGTCTCTGTATGCTTGATATTATTTTTACTAGTTCGCAGCAAACAAGATCTGGGGATTGTACTGGTGTACCATGGGATACCTACCTAGCCCCGAGCCAACTAGAAGACTTCGAGCTTGTAAATAGGCCCAGTCGGAGCCGAGGGTAGTCTCCGACCCCATCAGTAAGAATGAAGGGTGAGATGGACTACAAACGTGGAACGTTATGGTGAGTACATAACTTCTTTTTCACATTTGTTCATGTTTTATTGTTGATCCTTTATCAGTTCCCAAATATTTATGCACTCCCTTTTGCTCAAGTTCTTTTATGTCACATTCTTGTCCCAAACTAATGTTTTCTTGGTGCTGCAATTTTCCTGCTTTAAAGGATGCTTTTGGACACTTAAGACCAAATGACATTCTTGTATCATCTGAAAGTTTTGACTACTTGCAGATGTGCTTTCAGTTCCTCACCATAACTATGCATATGTGTTTAATTTTTAATGTTAAGTTGTCTATCTTGCCTTCATTCTTGCTGGATGGGTTCGGAGCCGACTCGGCCTTCTACTAAAGCTCGAGAGCCATTTACCGGCTCGAGGCTTCCCCATATCCCACAATGCTAGGCGACAGATATCCAGATCTCGTTTGCCGCTTCAGCTACGAGGTTGCGATTTTACCGGCTCCTGGTCATATAAATCTTTTCTTGTGATTTTACTGTTAATATTCTTTTATATTTTGATAATCTTCCCTCTTAGTTTAATTAGATTGTGTACCCCTTGAGATCCCACTTAGAAACTCCTTTTTTGTTGTTGTTTCAGAGTTTCTTCAACCCTCACCCACCCTTTAGGGTAGTGTTAGGCCTTATTAGCTACTTTTACTTATATTTATTCTTGTATTATTGTTATAGTTATTATTACTGTTAGTTTTCCCTAGTGCTTGTGTGTGTGTGTGCCTTGTTTTTAAGCACTAGTTACCCGTTTCCTTTGGTATCCATTTTTTAATATGTCTAAAGATACCAAAGTCTCAGGATGTTAAGTTGTCTATCTCGCCTTCATTCTTGCTGGATGGGGTTCGGAGCCGACCTCGGCTCCGACTCGGCCACTCTAAAGCTCGAGAGTTGGTTCCACCGGCTCGAGGCTCCCCTTATATCCCACAATGCTAGGCGAGAGTTACCTCAGATCTCGTTTGCCGCTACAGCTTCGAGGTTGGTTGTTCTACCGGTTCCTGGTGAGTTTAAGCTTTTTCTATTAAAAGTTACTCTTTTTACCCCTTTTTTAGTTTAATTATTATCAAATTAGTGTAGTTCATTGCACTTTATCCCCGACCTAATTTTTTTCCGTTTTTGTTTAAAAGAACTTTTAGTTCTTCCCTTGGGCCTAGGGAGTGTTTGTGTAGTTTAACTACTGTTTATTGTACTTTATTTTTTAGTATTTTTACTAAAGTAGTTATTTTGACAGGGTATAACTGGTGTGTTTGAGTGTGTGTTTGTGTTCACCAGTTAGGCTATGTCTAAAGAAGCAAAGGTTTCAAGAAGTGTGATGCGTGCTGTCAGAAAATGTCTCTGACAGACGCTCACACTTCTTGTGTCTATCTGGGTTTTGCACCTGCAGGACTCCTGTGCTGTTTGCCATGGCTTCAGCCCCAGGGTCCTGCAGGAAAGAAAAAGCTTATTCTGAGAGGCTTGTTGAAGCCTGAGGATTCCCTGTCTGTCTCAACAGGGAAGCCCTCCAAGGCATCGAGGTCTCGGCTCCGCTTCTGAGCCGAGACCTCAGGTTGTTCAACCTTGCCTTTATCGGCTCCGGCTGGAGCCGATAAGACTCAGTCCACAGTTTCTGTGGCTTCGCCGGAGCCGAGGTTATCGAGTACCCGTGTCGGCTCCGACAAGATCTTCGAGCCGACAACCAGAAGAGGTCTAGGTCACCTTCTCTTGGCTCCGTTCATTCGGCTCCAGGATCTCCCTGCTGTCTGAACGGAGCCAAAGGTCTCATTCCTCTAGGTCATCGAGGCTGTCCGATCATGACCTTCAGAGGGTGGTGAGTCGACTACTCAAGTCCGAGGCACTAGCCCAGATGCTTCAGAGCCCGACTCATCAGTCGGTGCCTGCCCCGCTCCATCAACTCTTTCCTCCTTCGACTCTCTTGAGTTCGGAGCCGGGTCGTGTCGGAACCGAGACTGTGGTCACCTCGGAGCCGAGACAATTGTCTTCGGCTCCGTCTTCTTCCATGGAGGAATCTCGGCCGGACTTCCCTCGTCGGCTCCGAGGGTGAGTGGCATCGGACCCTTGTCCGACCCTCTCCTCTCGGTGAGTTCGGCTCCGACATCGCCTCGAGCCATCACTGTCGGTGCCGAGGGGGGTCCTTAGCTCCTCGGAGCGGGGACCTCTGGCTCTGCCTGACAGGGGTGCTTTCGAGGTCATGCGGAGTGTGTTAGAGCCTGGCTCTACTCCACAGTCGGCTCCGTCAGCCCCTCCCTCTATGCTGCCTCAGGGTAAGTCGACTCACTCCCTCATCCCGGACCGCAGAGAGCCAACTCCTCAGGAGCTCCCTTTGGGGATTTCATCCTCTTCCGAAGCCTCTCCTGATTTGGCAGAAGAGCCCCCTCGGAAGAGGAAGTGCAAGAGGAAGCACATTGACTCACCTGAGTCTATCACGTCCGACACAGATCTGGATGATTCTGAGGGTTCCCCTTCTGAAGATGTCTCATTTGCAGACATTCCGGAGAGGCTTAAACAGAGGGGAAATTGGGGAGCCCTCAACCCTTCGGAGGATCTGTGTATCTTGAGGCGCTTGGCTCGCCCTTCCACCTCCTGGGTGTCCCCCTTGACCCCTCATGCAGGTGGTTGCTAAAAAGGCATGGACGGCTCCTGATTCAGTGGACCCCACTCCCAGGAGACCCTCCAAATTCATCACAGCTCCATCAGACAAGGAATTTTTATCAAAAGGAGTCTCTGTGGATGCTATGGTGGTAGCTGCCGCCACAAAGAAGGAACTGGCTGATCCTTCAGTGCCTGTCCATCCACCTAACAAGGAATCTAGGTCCATGGATAGGTACGGGAAGCGGATGTTCTCCTCAGCGACATTTACCATGCGTTAGCTGAATTACCTGTGCCATTTCACTGCCTTCAAAGGGACTTGATCAAAGAAGCGAGTGAAATGCTGAAGGACCCTACAGCTGCGGGTTTCAAGAGAAAATGAACACGCAGCTGGCTATCCTTAATTCTATTTCCAACTCCTCCATGCGCCTCCTTTCTTATGCGGCCGATGGAGCGAGTAGAGCCAAGAGGAACAGGGTAGCCTTACGTAGGCACGCCTGGATGAGGCTATGCAACTTTGGGGAACCTTTCAAGACGACTCTCACGAACTCCCCTTTAGATGGATCATCTGTCTTTGGTCCTCAAGTGAAAGAAACCCTGACTAGGTGCGAGACTGATGGCAAGACCCTTTCTGCCGGAGTCCGTTTTCTACTCCTTCTAGGCCTTACCCCAAAGGCCAGAAGGGGAAAGATGTGGTTCCGTAAACAATCTCAAGGGACTTCGCCTGATGCACAGAGTCGGTTCCCGCCAGAGGCAGAGGGGAACAACAATGGTAGACGCCGCCCTAGAGGCAGAGGGGTCCGCAGAACCAGGGCAATCGTCCTCCGCCGATAAGCCCTTTCAGCATCCCTGAGCTGTTGCCCGACTGCCCATCTTCGGAGGCAGTCGGGGAAGATTGTCACTGTACCCAGAAGCCTGGCTATCCTTGACACAAGACAAATGGGTACAGTCCATCATTTCGAAGGTTATTCTATTCCCTTTCTTCGTTTTCCAAATCAGTCAAAAATCCCTTCCAGATGTTCCACCGCTCAAAGGGATATAGCAGCTTTGGAAATTTCAAAACTGCTTGCAAAAGAGCTATTCAGCCAGTGCCAGCAGACCAACTAGGATCCGGAATCTACTCAAGGTTCTTTTAGTTCCAAAGAAAACAGGGGACTGGAGACCAATTTTGGATCTCAGTATCTTGAACAGATCGGTCAAGAAAACAAGATTTCGGATGGTCACGCTGCAATCCATTCTTCCCCTATTGGGAAAAGGAAACTGGATGTGCTCTATAGACCTTCAGGACGCGTACTATCACATAAAAATGAACAGACGCTCCAGAAGATTCCTCCGCTTCAGGCTGGGGACCAGTCATTTTCAATTCAGGGCCCTGCCCTTTGGTCTCACCACTGCCCCCGGTGTTTACCAAATGCATGGCAGTGGTAGCTTCTCACCTGAGACGACAGGGATTCCAGGTGTTTCCATATTTGGACGACTGGCTCCTCACAGCTCCCACCAAGCATCTCCTTCTGATGGCCAGAGATTACACTTTTCGCCTGTCAAAATCTGGGTATCTCAATAAATTGAAAAGTCTGTTTTGTCGCCTTGTCGCACTATTACCTACATAGGCAAATTTAGATACTGTAAACATGTCTGCAACACTAACGAACCAAAGGATATCAGACATTCAAAATTGGTATCTCTACTTCTCAACTACAACAGAGCCAAAGCCAGGTTAGTTCTAAAGGTGTTGGGAATCATGGCAGGCCATACCCTCCTTCCATTGGCCAGATACCACATGCGGATCCTTCAGTGGATGCTCTTTCTCAATGGTCATACCAGGAACTTCCAATGTCTCACACCATTATGATCACGCGTGCAAAAGCATCTCATGTGGTGGATGTCTTCCCCCCAGCTCCTGTTGGGGAGACCATTTGTTCCACCTCCTCCGGTTGCTACTCTGACAACGGATGCCTCCCTGATCGGGTGGGGGGGGGGCATTATCAGGGAAGGACAGTCCAGGGCACATGGCAACCAGACGAATGCCACTTGCACATAAATGTTCTGGAGATGAGAGCAGTGCTTTTAGCGTTGCAAGCCCTTCAAGACTCTCTTCCCTTAGGAACGATTGCAATCCAGACAGACAATATGTCTGTAGTGTGGTACATCAACAAACAAGGCGGAACCAGATCATACCCCCTGTGTCGAGAAGCACTCAGACTGTAGCAATGGGCGATTTCTTCTCAGCGTTTTCTGATAGCAACGCACATCCCGGAAGTCCAATCACATTGGACAAGTTGAGCAGAGCTATTCTCATGCCTCACAAGTGGTCTCTGAAAGACTCTGTAGTGAGAGAGATTTTTCTCAAGTGGGGTCAGCCTTGCTGCGATCTTTGCTACTCCCCAAAACAGCAAGTGCAGAGAATACTTCACTCTATTCCCTTTACCAGGCCAACCCAGCAGGGACGCTAGTCCAAGTTTGGCCCCGGGACTTCTGTATGCATTTCCTCCTTTCCCACTGATCTCTCAAGTAATACAGAAAGCTATCGCTCAGAAGGCCTCATTGATCCTCATTGCTCCTTACTGGCCTCGACAAGTGTGGTTCCCCTTTCTGCATCGATTTCTTTTGAGCGACCGTGGAATCTGGACCTAGTTCCAGATCTTTTGATCCATCAGTCGGGTCAGTTTCATCGCTCCCTTCCTCTCTGAACCTCACTGCTTGGTTCCTCCACTTCCAACCGTAGCCAGGCTTCCTCAATTATCTCACTCTGTTAGAGATATTTTGATAGCTTCCCATAAATCTTCCACTCGAAGATTTATTTGAGTAAGTCATATTGGGCACAAGGAAAGGACATAGATCCTTTCACCGCTTCCATCCAACTAGTCCTTGATTTTCTTGCTGAACTCTTCCATGCAGGTTCATCTCCATCTACTCTTAAGGTTCAATTGGCAGCTATTTCTAATTTCCATGTGGGTATTTCTGATTCCGCCCTAATGTCCCACAAACTCTGCAAAGTTTTGAAAGGAGTTTTTCTTCTCAGACCTCCTGTAAGAAATCCTCCTTCTCCTTGGGACCTAAATTTAGTTCTTGCTTCTTTGATTCTTTCCCCTTCAACCTGCAGCTTCATGTTCCTTAAAGTTATTATCATGGAAAACTCTCTTTCTGGTGGCTATCACATCAGCTAGAAGAATTTCAGAACTTCAAGCACTCAGTTGTCGTTCTCCTTACCTTGTGTTCCATAAGGACAGAGTTTCCTGGTTTCAACATCAAATCTAAGCCAATGCATTCACCTCCTGTCTTTTTCCAGTATTCAAATAGGTCTGAACAAAAATTACACTGTCTGGATGTTCATCGTCAATTAAGGTACTACTTGGACAGGACAAACAATTCAGAAAATCTGATCAGCTGTTTGTCTCCTATGCGGAAAGCAGAAAGGGACTTCCAGTTTCAAAGGTATCTTTATCCAGATGGCTAACATCTCTGATTACCCTTGTTTATGAGATTAGACACCAAAACTGCCTAATAAGCCTAAAGCCCATTCCACCAGAGCTTTGGCTACTTCTCTAGCCTTCAAGACAGACTGCCTATTGACACCATTTTTTATTTCCCATTATAAGTTGGCATGTTAGTTGTCTTCTTCTCGCCTTCTTCTTTCGTCACCCTCTCTTGGCCTGGACAGACCTAGAGGAGTTGTGATCGTGACCTCTCTTTCTACCACCTCTTTCTTGGCTATATGCTATTATGCATATTTCTTGTTTCAGGATGTAGGTCTCCCTTCTTCTTCCTGTTGTTAGAGGTGGTTTCTGTTTTTTACAGTTATACTGTTTCTGTTATAAGCTGGGGTTAGCTTACAAACGAGATCTGAGGTAAGTGGAACCAACTCTCGAGCTTTAGAGTGGCGGGTCGGGCCCGAGGGTCGCCTCCAACCCCATCCAGCAAGAGACAACTAACATGGAACGTTATGGTAAGAACATAACTTCTATTTTTAAGAAGTGTGACTCATGCTGTCAGAAGATGTCTCTGACAGACGGTCACACTTCTTGTGTTTATTGTTTGGGCCCCCTACACCTGCAGGACTCTTGTTCGGTCTGCCACGCCTTCCTACGCTCCTGCAGGACTCTCGGACTGAACAAGCTCCTTTTGAGGGGCTTACTTAAGCCAGAAGGATCCCCGGCTAAGCCTCCGTTGGGTAAATCCTTAAAGCCCGCCAAACCGTTGGCTCCCTGTTCGGAGCCGTTGCCAAGCGGAGCTCCTGCCTCCTCATCAGTTCTGGCTGGAACCGACACTTCGAGACCTCAGTCAGCTCCGACCTTGGTGTCGGAGCCTTCTCTAAGCCGAAAACGTTCGAGGTCCCCTTCTTTAGAGTCCGTTCATTCGGCTCCGGGATCTCCATTGCTTCAATCGGAGATGAGCCATAGGTCCCACTCCTCTCAGTCCTCCAGGCTATCAGATCATGACTTGGAGAGGGTGGTCAGTAGGCTCCTAAAGTCGCAGGCACTGGCCAAAATTTTGACCAGCCCTTCTCAACAGACTGTGGCTATCCCTGTGTCTTCAACAGTTCCTCCTCCGACTCTTCCACTAAGTTCAGAGCCGAAGCTAGTTGGGGCTCGAATCGTCGGAACTTTGGAGCCGATACCACACCTTTCGGCTCCCTCGTCAGCTCCGATCTCTTCATTGGTTCCGTCCTTGGAGGGATCCGGGTGCCGAGACTCCCTCGTCGGCTCCGAGGGGGCGAGTGGCATCGGACCCTTGTCTGACCCCGTTCTCCCTCTCGGGGCCTCAGCGCAGGTGAACTCTGCCCCGACATCAGCCTCGGGAGGGGTTCACATCTCTTCAGAGCGTGGACCCTCTTCTCTGCCTGACAGGGGGCGCCTTTGAGGTCATGAGGAGCGTGCTGACTCCTGTGTCGGCTCCGCGATCGGCCCCTTCGGCTCCTCCGGCTCCTCCCCTCACGGTGCCTACATCGGTCTTTGTCCACCACCCTGTTGACCCCAAGCGTGGAGTGCAGACGCTCCAGGTCACCCCATTGGGTGCATCTTCCTCTTCCGAGGCCTCCCCTGATCATTCAGAGGAGCCCCCTAGGAAGAGAAAATGTAAGAGGAAACATGTTGACTCCCCCAAGTCAGTCACGTCTGACACCAACTTGGAGGATTCAGAAGGGTCCCCAAGGTCCCCCCCCCTCTGAGGATGTCTCCTTTTCAGACATCCTTGAGATCCTTAGGCAGATGGGGAACTGGACTGCCCTTAACCCTTCTGAGGACGAGTCGGTGTACCTGGACGCGTTTGGTTCTCGCCCTTCCACCTCCTGGGTGTCTCCACCTTTTGACTCGCTCATGGAAGTGGTGGCTCAGAAGGAGTGGACAGCCCCGGACACAGTGGTACCAACTCCCGACAGGCCCACTAAATTCATTACAGCCCCATCTGACAAACAGTTTCTGACAAAGGGTGTCCCTGTTGATGCCATGGTGGTGGCAGCAGCCACTAAGGAGGAGTTGGCTGACCCTTCGGTACCTGTCCATCCACCTAATAAAGAATCTAGGACAATGGACAGGTACGGGAAGCAGATGTTTTCTTCAGCGACCTTTTCCATGCGGTCGCTGAATTATCTGTGCCATTTCACCTGCCTTCAAAGGGATCTTCTCAAGGAACTGGGTGATGCCCTTCAGGATCCATCAGCTGCGGGGTCTCAGGAAAAGATTAACTCCCAGCTGGAGACCCTTAACTCTATAGTCAACTCCTCCATGCGGCTCATTTATTATGCAGCCGATGGAGCGAGTAGGGCCGCAGGTACAGGTGTGGCTTTGAGAAGACATGCCTGGATGCGGTTATGTAACTTTGCTGACCCCTTTAAGGCGTTCTTCACCAATACCCCCTTCGATGGTTCGGCTTTGTTTGGACCACAGTTGAAGGATACCCTTACCAGGTGTGAGCAGGAAGGCAAGACTCTCTCTGCCGTGGGGAGTTTGTTTTTCTACTCCCTCTAGACTATACCCTAAAGGTCAGAAGAGTGGGAAAATGTGGTTTCGGAAACCCCAGGGAGTCGTGCCTGACACACGTGGTGAGTTTCCTTCTAGGAGCAGAGAAGGGAACAATAATAGACGCCGCCCGAGGGGCAGAGGGGGTCCACAAAATCAGGGTAGCAGAAAATCTTTCTCTGACAAACCCTTTCAGCACCCCTGAGGGGCTGCCAGACTGTCCACCTTCGGAGGCAGTCGGGGGGAAGATTGTCACTGTACCCAGAAGCCTGGCAACTCCTCACACAAGACAAATGGGTGCGGTCTATCATATCCGAGGGTTACAAAATCCCCTTTGTCCACACCCCTGTACAAACAGCTCCCTTCCAGATGTTCCACCCGGTCTAAGGGAACAAGCAGTACTAGAAACTTCAAAGCTACTGAAAAAAAAAAGGCCATCCAGCAGACCAGCAAGGATCCGGGATTTACTCCAAGTTCTTTTTGGTACCAAAAAAGACAGGGGACTGGAGACCCATTTTGGATCTCAGCAGGTTAAACAAATCTGTTCAAGGAACGAAGTTCCGAATGGTCACGCTTCAGTCCATTCTACCCTTTTTGGGTCAGGACAATTGGATGTGCTCCATAGACCTTCAGGTTGCGTACTACCATATCAAAATGAACAGGCGCTCCAGAAGTTTCTCTGCTTCCGGCTGGGAGCCAGTCACTATCAATTCAGAGTCCTGCCCTTTGGTCTCACCACAGCCCCCCGAGTGTTCACCAAATGCATGGCAGTGGTTACGGCTCACCTGAGACGGCGAGGATTCCAGGTGTTTCCATATCTAGATGCCTGGCTCCTAACTGCTTCCACCAGGCATCAACCACTGCGAGCCAGAGATTATACCATCCAAACTTGCTCCGAGCAAGGTATCTCTATAAACTTTGAAAAGTCTACATTGTCACTTTGTCAATCTATAACCTTTATAGGCGCAAGATTAAATAAAAAGAGCTTTCGGCAAAACTTCCTTTAGAAAGAGTATCAGACATTTGCCGACATGTCCAGACCTTACTACAGTGCAAGAGAATTCAGGCCAGATTTGTACTGAAAACCTTGGGTCTCATGGCAGCAGCAATCACATTACTTCCCCTGGCTTGTTTTCACATGCGGATCCTTCAATGGATGCTTTTTACCCAATGGGCGTTTCAGCAGCTTCCAATGTCTCACAACATAGTAATCACCCAATCGTGCAAAGACCACCTTTCTTGGTGGATGGTCTCCTCTCAAGTACTTCAAGGCAGACTGTTCGTCCTCCTCCTGTTGCCACGGTGACAACGGATGCCTCCCTGATCGGGGGGGGGGCATTGTCAGGTCTGGACTGTCCAGGGCACTTGGCAACCTCTAGAATACCACCTGCACATAAATGTCTTGGAGATGAGAGCGGTACTTTTAGCGTTGCAAGCTCTTCAGGACTCTCTACCCACCGGGACTATTGCAATTCAGATGGACAATATGTCTGTCGTGTGGTACATCAACTTGCAGGGCGGAACCAGGTCCTGTCCCTTATGTCGAGAAGCACTCAGACTCTGGCAGTGGGCGATCTCCTCTCAATGGTTTCTGATAGCAACGCACATCCCCAGGAAGTCCAGCGTCATAGCGGACAGGCTAAGCAGAGCTATTCTCATGCCTCACGAGTGGTCTCTCAATCAGTCAGTAGCGGACAAAATTTTCCGCACATCGGGTCAACCTTGCTGCGACCTTTTCGCAACCCCTCTCAACAGCAAATGCGACGACTACTTCACTCTCTTCCCCCGCCCTGGCCACCCCTCCAGAGACTCTGTAGTTCACGATTGGCCCCGGGGTCTTCTGTATGCATTCCCACCTTTTCCCTTAATTCCGAAACTAATTCCGAAAGTGACCGCATTGAGATCCAGGATGATCCTCATTGCCCCTTACTGGCCTCAACAAATTTTGTTCCCATTCCTGCATCGTCACCTACTGGAGCAGCCTTGGATTCTGGACCCAGTGCCAGACCTCTTGGTCCATCAGCCGGGCGGGCTGCACCAATCCCTTCATTCTCTCAACCTCACAGCTTGGTTGCTCCGCTTCCAACCTTAGCCAGGCTTCCACATATTTCTCAGCCAGTGCGTGAAATCATCCTTTCTTCGCACAAATCAACTACCAGAAAGACTTATGCTAGTAAGTGGAAACGTTTCTCTTTCTGGGCAGAAGCTAGAAATATAGACCCCTTTACAGCCCCTGTCCATAACGTTCTAGATTTTTTGGCAGAACATTTTCAAGCAGGTTCCTCATCTGCCACCATTAGAGTCCAGTTGGCTGCTATCGCTAATTTCCACGCTGGAGCCTTTCTTAAAGGGACTATTTTACTTAGGCCCCCGGTTAAAGATCCCCCGCCTCCACGGGATTTGAACCTGATATTAACTTCATTGATTCTCCCTCCCTTTGAACCTGCGGCCTCCTGCTCCTTAAAATTACTCTCATGAAAGACTCTCTTCTTAGTAGCCATCACCTCGGCTAGAAGAGTGTCGGAACTTCAAGCCCTCTGTATTCGTCCTCCTTATCTTGTTTTTCACAAAGATAGAGTTTCCGCCTCCGTGGGATTTGAACCTGATATTAACTTCATTGATTCTCCCTCCCTTTGAACCTGCGGCCTCCTGCTCCTTAAAATTACTCTCATGAAAGACTCTCTTCTTAGTAGCCATCACCTCGGCTAGAATCGGAACTTCAAGCCCTCTGTATGCGTCCTCTTTATCTTGTTTTTCACAAAGATAGAGTTTCACTGGGGACTAATCCTTCCTTTTTACCCAAAATCCCTTCAGAGGCAAATCTGGATCAGACTATTGATCTTCCTGTCTTTTTTCCTGACTATTGAACAGAGCTGAACAAAAGTTGCACTACTTGGACGTTCACAGGCAATTACGTTTTTATTTGGATAGGACTAAGCAAACAAGAAAATCGGACTAACTCTTCCTGTCCTATGCTGAGGGCAAGCAGGGCCTGCCAGTTTCTAAAGTAACCTTATCCAGGTGGTTGACCTCTATTATTACTTTGATAAAGAACTCCCTACAAAACCAAAAGCTCATTCCACCAGAGCATTAGCTACGTCGGAAGCTTTTCAGGCAAGACTTCCAATGGAATCTATTTGTGCTGCAGCCACATGAGCCACTCCTCATACTTTCATTTCACATTACAAATTGGATATGACCTCCAGGAGTCGAGCTGATTTTGGTTCCACTGTGCTCAAGAGTCTGTTCTGATGAGCCACCCAGGGCTAAGGTGCTAGGGACGCTGTCCCATCCAGCAAGAATGAAGGCGAGATAGACAACTTAACATTAAGAAGTTATGTACCTACCATAACGTTCCATGTTAGTTGTCTTCTTCTTGCCTTCTTTCTTGCGTCCCACCCTCCACCCCCCTAACCTGGACAGACCGAGAAGAATCCCCTTGGAGGCCTTCCTCTGGTTGACTCTTTTCTAGGGTACATCCTCCTCTGTTTTTAGCACTGTAGGTAAACACTGTAGTGGGGACAGGTGTCTCCATGGTGTTAGCTCTGCCAAACGAGATCTGGGTATCTGTCGCCTAGCATTGTGGGATATGGGGAAGCCTCGAACCGGTAAATAGCTCTCAAGCTTTAGTAGAAGGCCGAGTCAGAGCCGAGGATCGACTCCAAACCCATCCAGCAAGAAAGAAGGCGAGAAGAAGACAACTAACATGGAACGTTATGGTAGGTACATAACTTCTTATTCTTCCTCACACCCCGCCCTGATAGGACTGCTGCATATCCGCAAGTCGAACACCGCTCTAGTAATCCACACGCGCAACCTCAGCCTGGTCTGTAACACCAATAGGACTTTTTGGTGAGACAGATTTGTGTCCCAGGTACTCCCCCTTTTGTAGAATAGACTCCCTCCCTCTCCACATTAAGCAAAGTACTTCATTAACCCTTTTAAGCGCAAGCTGGATGGGGAACAGAAAATACACCCCTGGGATTCCACCTGTGTCCCTGCTGGATAGTGGCATAGGGTGCTGACTTGTTGGAACGTGGACAAAATTCTTGGCTAAGCTTGTAAGGGCCTCTGGGCCAATAGCCTAGTCACTTCCTATAATCCTGTGACTTGATGAGCTATACAATTTTAAATCATCGACAAAGAAAGGATGAAAAGCCTTTACACCTTATTTTCTAGGTGCCAAATTATAGCCATGGCCTAATCTGTTAAGTAGACATCTTAATTGGTTAAGGGCAAGACAGAATAGCAGAGATGACAGGAAATCACCCTGGAATATCACCCTTTGAATTTTTATCCCTGGAATAATAATTTGTTCTTTATCATGGCTCAATTGCAAAGTGGTCTGCCACTGTTTCATGGTCACTGTAATGTAAACTCCAAACAAGTACCCTTGACAGGAAATACAGCAGTTCTTTGATGCAAAAATCCACGTTTAATTCACACAAGCAGCTTCCAAGGTTTAAAATCAAAGCACATAAAGGCCTTTAAACCCTTACCTAGTTGCCTACCTTATTACTGTTTTTTCTAGTTAGAATATCTTTCTGTCCCTCTTTTCTTCCTTCCTTATATTATAATTCTGTATCTTTGAGTACTGTCATTACCATTATTCCCCTTTATTCTACAGGCTGTGTAGTTTATTACCATTGATGGTAATTTCTATATCTGTTACCCTTATTTCAAAAAAAAAAATATCTATATATATATATATATATATATATATATATATATATATGTGTGTATATATATATATATATATATATATATATATATATATATATATATATGGGTCTACTGATCTACATCGAAAGAACGCCTCTTCGAAATAGAGCAGGAGACCCACACTTCAACGAAAGTGCACTTTCGCTGAAGTCTAGTTCTTCTGGCGACCCAAAAAAAAAAAGCTAAAACATGTTTTTGCAGGGGGCACACCCCCCCCTACTTAAATATACCAACTCTGAGATCACACTACAGTGGGGAAAAGGGAGTATTCCCATTCCGCGCTGTAGTGTGACTGCTGAAGTCAGTGTTCGAAGTTTCACTACTTCGAACAAGTGGACTCTGTGAAGTGGGTTCGAAGAAGTGAAACTTCGAACATCTGCACGATATATATATATATATATATATATATATGTATGCACACACACACACACACACTGTTATTCACGTCTGTTGAACATTCTTGTTAAAATCTCCTAGTTTCATAACTGTTGTTTCCCCACCATGGCAGAGAAAGAAAAAAGCCCAGCTGGATTCAAAAAATGTCCTCAGTGCGGGCACAAAATTTTGTTATTGGATGCCCAACAGATGTGAAATTGATGTTCTTCGTGTTTCACTATTGCAGTCATTACATTTGGGTTATCTGCTTGCAGGTAACCCTCAGTCGTCCTGATTACCAAAGTCTTGGGTCCTGCTTCAGTTGCTGTCTCTTCTTCCATGAGGTCACGTAGTCAGGGGTATAAAGCATGCAGCCGATGCCATTACATCAGTCATTCTTGCCGTATGGTGCCCGAAGCAGAAGCAGTTCGCAAATGCCGGTCGGCCGACTCCAGAAGTTTTCATTTTCGAGTTTCAGAACCGAAGTCTTCAAAAAAGCTAAGTACCCCGTTGGGGATTCTTTTTCTTGCTCTAAACCGATGTCAGTAAAAGTTAACAATTATACTTCTTGTGGAAAGCAAATACCACCTAAAGATTTTCATTCGTACTGCATTCCTTGCTTAGGCCCAGACCACGACGTCCCTTGCTGTTGGTTTTGTGCCTTATTCAATCCTCTAACTATTTGTCGTTGGTTTATTTTTGCTTCAAACCACTTCGGTACTCTGTTTAATTATCCAGAAATGGTTTCGGTAAGCCATCCGGTTACCGACATTCTTAAAAACGTAAAGATAAAGACAGAGACAGACTGCATAAGTCCAAAGCTGCCGATGACTCTTGCATTAAGCTGGTCACCAGTTCGCCGGTACTCAGGTGCTTTTGCAGCCCCTGATGCCCGGTACTTCAGATTCGCAGGCCTCTACTGAGACCCATTCGGAGTCCGGTATGCCGCAAGATGCTGCTTCGACTATGGAACCTGCAGATGTCTCTACCTTGGATGGGTCTGGAGCCGCTGTGCAGGCACCAGCTTCTGAGGGTGTATTCAGGCCTATGGACTTGCAAATCAAACCAATGCCATCTTCTTCTTACAGGCCTAAAACTCGATCCACGCCTAGAAAACCAGCATCCAAACTGCATGGTCAGGCCCATATGTCTAAAAAACAAATGATAAGAATGGCTGAATACCTTGTTACTCTAATTAGGGGAAGCCAGCCTTCTCCCTCGGAGACCTAGAACTGATTTTCCTTCTGATTCTTCTGATCAGGGATTCTGAAATGTCTGTTTCTTCTTATCAGGATTTGCCCTTATCTACCAATGAGGATTCTGATTCAGAGGACTCCATTACCCTCTGCTTCCCCTCCAGAAGATTTTTCTTTTGGTGAAACTTTGCACACTCTTAGAAAGCATTTCCATTGGGAAAGCCAGGATTACTCTGACTCCAAAAAGAGGCTTGGAGATTTCGTACTCCTACCTCAACACAGGCCTTTAGCTTATCCCTCCTGTACTAGACATTGTAGATGATGCCTTCTTGGAATCTAGCCTGGCCCCAGACACCCTACCTCCGGCTCCCAGGAAACCTGACTGGTACTACAGAGTACCTGACTCTCACAAATTCCTTTTTAAAAATCCCTCTGCGGACCCACAGACCGTTTCACAGGGACCCAAAGGCATTAAGGCTACTACTGCCAAAAACTGAAAACCAAAACGTACAGCCACAAAGCAGCAACCACCAACCAGGAGAAGAATATCCAAACACCAACAAACTGGAACCACTTGTGTCAAGGTGCCGAACCAATTTTATTCCACAAACAGAAGTTGACCTAGGTTTTGTCTCAATGTAAAGACTTCCTCAGAACAAGGTACACTAATACAACACTCCCTTATATATCCACCCTCTCCCAATTAATCCATTAATTGTATAATCACATATACACAATTCATTACAAACACAATATATAACTGGTTTAAAAATGCTGTAAACATTTTTAAAAATGCTAAATACTATATAAATATAGTATAATATATTTCATTTTATATATTTGATTATTATAAAATATTTATAAATGTTTGTTAAAAAGATTTATTAACATCTGTTTAAAAACACCAACTAATAAACCAATATGCTACTCCCAAAAACCCTACCCCCTCTGATAGAGATTCCAGTGCCCTGGACAGATGGGGTAAAAAGGTATACACTACAGGCCTTTAGCCATTAGGGCCTTAAACTGCCAGTTTCATATGTTAAAGTATCAGCAGAATATTATTGGATTACTTAAACAGAAAATGATGTTGATTCCTGACTGTGCTGAAAATAAAGAATTACAGGATTTAATGCATTCTGCTGAACAAGTTGGTAAACATACTTTGCAATGTGGTTTTGACTCTCTAGAAGCATCTTGCAGGGCTGCTGTCACTGGGTCTGTTCTTGGAAGGCATGCTTGGCTTAAGGAGCAAACTTTGCCAGATCAAGTTAAAGCCAAATTACTGGATGCTCCCTTAAACCAAGACAGCCTGTTAGACAACAAAACAAAAGAATTACTTAAAAAGATGGAGGAAAATGCTAAATCTATGCAAACTGTTAAAGATTTCCTGCAAGTACAGCCTCTCAGATTTAGTAGGCATTGGCCTTTTAAGAACTGGTCCTTTTCTGTCTCTTCCAGGGCTTCTCAGTCCAAATCCAGGAACAGCAGACCACCTACGCTACAGTCTCAAGGTACTCACAGGCCTAAGCAGTGGGGTGCTCCCACTTCCAAAGCTGGAAGTAGTAAGACATCCCCCTATGGTAAACTGTCACAATGACTTAAACCTTCGAAGCCCTGCTCAACTGACTGCTACTTTAGGGGGGAAAGATCGCCTGCATGCAAAAAACAGGGAACTCATTACCTAAGACGAGTCTTAAATGTAGTTTCCCAAGGATACAGATTCTACATCCACACCTTCCAATCCCAAACGGTTGGCCAGACCTACCCCCAAATCAGTGGGCAGAGGCTCAACAGCAGGTTCTCTCTCTAAGTATCAGGGCTTTTCAACCTGTCCCAGAAGAGGAATGGGGACAAGGGACTTTACTCAAGACTTTTCCTGGTACCCAGAAAAGACAACTCCTGGCGTCCTATCCAGGACCTGTCTATCCTAAACACCTTTTTGGTAATCCCAAAATCCAAAATGCTAACTCTTCATCAGCTGCTTCCCATGCTAGGCAAAAATGCCTGGTTGGCAACATTGGACTTAAAGGAAGCTTACCTGCACATCCCAATAAAGAAATCATGCAGAAAATACCTACGCTTCAGAGCAGGCTACATGCATGATCAGTTCTCTGCACTGCCCTTTGGCTTATCTAATGCGCCCAGGGTATTCACAAAGTGCCTAGCTCCAGTCTTTGCATTCTGCAGGCAAAGAAATATTCAAATATACCCATACCTGGACGATTGTCTAATTCAGGCAGAAAGCCAGGACATACTATTAAATCATCTGGCATTTGTAAAGAAACTGCTAACCTCACTGGGGTACAACAGAAACGAAAAGAAATCCCACCTAGTACCCTGCCAACAAATTGTATTCCTGGGAGCAAGCTTGAATACAACTTCCCAGATGGCCTACCTCACGCCAGAGAAACAAGTTTGACAGCCTACTTCAAACTACTGACTACAAAGACCCAGCTATCTGTAAGGAAAATACTGCAAGCCCTGAGGTTCAAGGATTTTCTAGTACTAGGCCTCCTTGCCTCCAAGATGACATCCAGCACTTGCTTGCTGAGGGATGGTATTGGAGAACTCAGGTAATTAGCCAGGCTGCCAGGTTCAGGGTTTGAAGCTGTGGGTGCAGAATCTGGCCCTCCTGCTGGGACAGCAGGGCAGGGGTATGAGGCAGGTGCCATGGTTCCAGAAGTGACACTGCGCAAGAGGGGGTTACCAGTGTTGGCGTGGCCAGTCTGGTGCAATAAGTATTGTCCTTAGTTTGTCCTGTTTGATCTTTAGTAGCACTTTGGAGAGGCAGAGATGGAAAGACATAAACTGATACTTTTTTCCATGTGAAGAACAGGGCATCCACTTTCCAAGCTTGTCTGTGGGGACTCCTTGTGCAGAATTTGTCCAATTGGTAGTTCTGAGGGGAGGCAAACAGGTCTATCTCTGGGCTCCCCATTTGTTTCTCAAAATGCTGAATATCTTTGGATCCAGTTTCCACTCGTGTGGGTCCATGAGATTTCGGCTTAGGTCATCTGCCAGTTTATTTAGCTTGCCTGGCAGGAATTGAGCTTGTAGGTGCACTTGGTAGCTCAAGGCTGTGTTCCACAGAGCCATGGCTAATCTGCAGAGAGGGTATGAGTGGGTTCCCCCCCTGCTTGTTTATGTACCACATAACAGTGGTGGTGTCCATCTTCACCAATAATTGTCCTGGAAGAATGTGATCCTTGAAGGCTGTCGAGAGCATTCTGTACAGCTAACATTTATTTTTGATTGATATGCAGGTGCATTTGACTCTGGTTCCATTTGCCCTGCCAAGTGAGCCCCCCATGCATAATGTGATGAGTCTGTTAGGGTTTGGGCAGCAGGAGGGTAGAGAGAATGGCAGTCCCTTGTTTTGGTGGCAGGCCTCTGCCCACCAAAGGAACTCTATCTTTAGACAAGGTATGATAGCATGTTGACACCATAGGCATTTTAGATACCATTGTAGTTTCCTCATATGCAGTCATGCATATGGAATTAGTAGAATGCAAGAGGCCATGAACCCCAGGGCTTGCAGTATTTTCCTTGTAGATAGCTGGGTCTTTGTGACCAGTTTTTTGAAGTAGGCCGTCAAATGAACTTTTCTCTGGCGTGAGGTAGGCCATCTAGGAAGTTGTATTCAAGCTTGCTCCCAGGAATACAATGTGTTGGCAGGGTACTAGATGTGATTTTTTTTCGTTTATGGTGTACCCCAGAGAAGTCATTTATTTCTTTACAAATGTCAGATTTAGTAGTATGTCCTGGCTTTATGCCTGAATTAGACAATCGTCCAGGTATGGGTATATTTGAATATTTCTTTGCCTGCAAAATGCAGTGACTGGAGCTAGGCACTTTGTGAATACCCTGGGTGCAGTGGATAAGCCAAAGGGCAGTGCAGAGACCTGATAGTGCATGTAGCCTGCTCTGAAGCGTAGGTATCTTCTGCAAGATTCCCTTATTGAGATGTGCAGGTAGGCTTCCTTTAAATCCAGTGTTGCCAGCCATGCATTTTTGCCTAGCATGGGTAGCAGCTGATGAAGAGTTTGCATTTTGAATTTTGGAATTACCAAAAAAAGTGTTTAGGATAGACAGGTCCAGGATTGGGATGCCAGGAGTTGTCTTTTCTGGGTATCAGAAAAAGTTGAGTAGAAACCTTGCCCCATTCTTCCTCTGGGACAGGTTGAATAGCCCTGATTCTCAGAAGAGAGAGAACATGCTTTTGAGCCTCTGCCCACTGATTTGGGGGTAGGTCTGGCCAACCATTTGCGGGTTGGTAAGAAGTGGAAGTGAAATCCGTATCCTTGGGGAAACTATATTTAAAACCCATTTGTCTTGGGTAATGAGTTCCCAGTTTTTTGCATGCAGGGCGATCTTTCCCCCTAAAGGAACAGTCAGTTGAGCAGGGCTTGGAAGGTTTAAAGTTAAGTCATTATGACAGTTTACCATAGGGTGGTGTCTTACTACTCCCAGCTTTGGAAGTGGGAGACCCCACTGCTTAGGCCTGAGGGACTGAAGCTTGGGCATTCTGATGGTTCTGGGTTTGGACTGAGAAGGCCTGGAAGAGGCAGGAAAGGACCAATTCTTAGGCCAGTGCCTGCTAAATCTGGGAGGCTGTATGTGCAGGAAATCTTTAACAGTTTGCATAGATTTAGCTTTTTTTCTCCATCTTTTTAAGTACTACTTCTGCTTTGTTGTCAAACAGGTGGTCTTGGTTTAAGGGAGCATCCAGTAATTCAGCTTTAACTTGATCTGGCAAAGATTGCTCCTTAAGCCAAGCATGCCTTCCAAGTACAGTCCCAGTGACAGCAGCTCTGCAAGATGCCTCTAATGAATCAAAACCACATTGCAAAGTATGTTTTCCAACTTGTTCAGCAGAATGCATTAAATCCTGTAATTCTTTATTTTCAGCACAGTCAGGAATCACCATTTTCTGTTTAAGCAATCCAGTAATATGCTGCTGATACTTTAATATATGAAACTGGCAGGTTTAAGGCCCTAATGGCCAAAGTTGCAGAAGTTTATACCTTTTTACCCCATCTATCCAGGACCCTGGATTGTCTATCAGAGGGGGTAGGGTTTTTGGCAGTTGTAACCTTAATGCCTTTGAGTCCCTGTGAAATATTCTCAGGATCCGCAGTAGGATTCTTATAAAGGAACTTGTGGGAGTCAGGTACCCTATAATACCTGTCAGGTTTTCTGTGAGCCGGTGGTAGAGTCAGGGGCCAGGCAAGATTCCGAGAAGGCATCATCTACAATGTCTAGTACAGGAGGGATAGCTAAAGGCCTGTGTTGAGGTAGGAGTAAGAATTCCCTAAGCCTCTTTTTGGAGTCAGAGTAATCCTGGCTTTCCCAGCGGAAATGCTCCCTAAGAGTATGCAAGATTTCACCAAAAGAGAACTCCTCTGGAGGGGAAGTAGAGGGAATGGAGTCCTCTGCATCAGAATCCTCATAGGTAGATAAGGGCAACTCCTGGTCATCAGAGAAAACAGAAATTTCAGAATCCTGATCAGAAGGAAAATCAGCTCTAGGTCTCTTAGAGGAAGAAGGGTGGCTTCCCCTGATTAGAGTAATAAGATCTTCAGCCATTCTTCTTTATTTTTTGGCATAGGGACCTGACCATGTGGTCTGGGCATCAGTTTTCTAGGCATAGATTTAGTTTTAGGCCTAGAAGAAGAAGATGGCGTCTGTTTAATATGCAAGTCAGTAGGCTTGAATACATTCTCAGAAGCCGGTGCCTGCACAGCGGCTCCGGACCCATCCAAGGTAGAGACATCCGCAGGTTCCACAGTCGAAGAAGCATCTCACAGCATATCAGACTCCGAATGGGTCTCAGTAGAGGCCTGCGAATCTGGAGTAGCGGGTATCAGGGGCTGCGAAAGCGCCTCACTGAGTACCTGCGAACTGGCGACCAGCTTAGGAGAAGCGTCGTCGGCAACTTTGGACCTATGCAGTCTGTCTTTATCTTTGCATTTTTTCAGAATGTCGATAGTGGGGTGACTTACTGAAGCCATTTCTGGATAATTGAACCGAGTACCAAAATATTTAAATGTGAAAATGAACAGACGACGAATAGTTCGAGGTTTAAATAAGGCACAAAACCGACAGCGAGGTATGTCGTGGTCTGGGCCTAAGCAAGGAATGAAGTACGAATGAAAATCTTTGAGGTATTTGCTTTCCACAAGAAATACAATTAATTTTTACTGGCATCGGTTTAGAGCAAGAAAAAGGATCCCCAATGGGGTACTTAGCTTAGTTGAAGACTTTGAATCTGAAACTTGAAAAGGAAAATTTCAGGAGTCTGCCGACTGGCACTTATGAACTGCTTCTGCTTCGGGCACAGCACGGCAAGAAAGACTGATGTAATGGCGTCGGCTGAATGCTTTATATCCCTGACTACCTGACGTCATGGAAGATGAGACAGCAGCCGACGCAGGACCCAAGATTTTGATAATCAGGCCGACTGAGGGCTACTGCAAACAGATAACCCAAATGTAATGACTGCCACAGTGAAACACGAAGAACATCAACCCAAATCTGGGTTCAAAAAATCCCCAAAGTGTGGGCAGAAAATGTCTGTGTCTGATAGTCACATTAACTGTGTTTACTGTTTGGGTGCTTTACACATGCAAGAGAGCTGCTCCATCTGCCATTCTTTCAGTAGCCACGTTCTACAGGAAAGAAAGAAAGTTGATTGATGAGGATTATTAAAATCCTCTTTTTGAGAAGCTTTGAGTGATCCTGATAAAACATCAAAGTCTCCAAAATCTACCAAGTCATCGAAATCGACATCCTCGGAGCATAAAACTTTGGCTCCAACACAACCAAAAAAATTATTGACATCGGCTCCACAGCCTTCAGAGCAGAGTATCATAACTTTTCGGAGCCGGTCTCCGCAGTGTTGAAATCACCTGTTTTGCAAACTATCCATTTATCTCGGTCCTCGATAAGTCTATCCGATTTGGATGTGGATCGTATGGTGCAGAAGTTGTTACAGGCACCGGCGTTTGCCAGATTATTGGTTCCGACCCAAGTGGCTTCGGAACCGACAGCTGTTCCTCCATTTACTTCTTTTCCTCAGAGCCAAATCTGTCCTTCAGAGCCAGAGAAGTTGGAGCTGATGATCCTGGAGCCTTCAGAACACACGCCTGTTCTAGTGCCCTCTGTGCCAACTACTCAGACTTCCTTTGTACCTGTTGAGGGATCTAGGAGCAAACACTTGCCAGTCGGGTCCGGGGAGGACAATCGGACCGATCTTTCAGCTCTAACTTTAACTCTTGGGGCTTCAGCACGGAGGAGTTCGGCTCCTACCTCTGGGTTTGAGCCCACTGTTTTGGTGCAGAGGGAATCATCTGCTTCTTCAGACCCAGGGATTCCTTCGCATCTGAGCAGGGGTGCATTTGATGCCGTGAGGAGAGTAATGTCCCCCATGACCCAGCTACCTCCTCCCCTAAAGCACCTGTGTTTACTTCTGCCTCACAGATCCTTTTGAAGTGTAGAGACCCTGAGCCTCAGGAAGCCCTACTGGGCGGGTCTGCTCTTCCGAGACCTCACTGGAAGCTCCCACTGATGAGGTTCCCAGGAACATAATTTGCAAGAGGAAGCATCTAGACTCCCCGCAGGAATTTGTCACCTCATACATCGACTTGGATGAGTCAGAATGGTCTCTATGGTCCCCCTCGGAGGATATCTCATTTGCAGATATCTTGGAAATCCTAAAGCAGAGGGATGGTTGGAAGCCCACCAAACCTACTGATGAGTTGGTCCTCCTGAAAGCTTTTGGGTCTCAGTCCTCCACCTCTTGGGTGTCTCCGCCCTTCGATGAACTTATGGAGCTGGTCTTACGAAGGGCATGAGAGTCTCTGGACACCCTGGAGCCTGTCTTTAGAAGGCCTAATAAATTTATTTTTTCTCCTCAAGATAAGACTTTTCTCATGAAGGGGAGTGCCTGTTGATGCCATGGTGGTGGCGGCAGCCACCAAAAAGGAGATGTCGGAAACTTCTTCCTATCCATCCTCCTAATAGAGATTCTAGATCATCATTAATAGATACAGGAAGCGCATGTTCAGTTCAGTGACTTTTGCGATGCGATCACTGAACTACCTCACACATTTTACGAGACTGCAAAGAAATCTAAAAGAGCTTGGAGATCCTCTACAGGGTACGGTAGCTGAGGGAGTTGCAGACAAGGTTGCTTCCCAGCTTGCTACTCTTAATCCGTAGTAAACTCTTCCATGAGTCTGATCTCATATGCAGCTGATGGAATGAGTAGGGCAGCGGGTACAAGAATTGCTCTTAAGAGACACTTCTGGATGCGCTTATGTTTCTGTGAGGAGCCCTTTAAGTCATCCTTTGTGAACACCCCTTTTGATGGCTCATCTCTTTTCGGGCCCAAAGTAAAGGAAACTCTTACCAGGTGTGAGCAGGAAGGATAGACTCTGTATGCCATCCATTTTTCTACCCCCAATAAGACCCTACTCCAATGTGAAAAGGGAGGAAAGATGTGGTTCCGAAAAGCCCAAGGACCCTTTCAGGACACAAGTGGTGAACCCCCCTCCAGGGGCAGAGGAGGGGGTAATAATGGAAGATGCCACCCTCGCGGCAGAGGGGGTCTGCAGAATCAGGGCGACAGAGACCAGTTCTTTGGGAAGCCCTACCAGCGCTCCTGAAAGGAGGCCTGACTGTCCAACTCTGGAGGCAGTCTGGGATCGCTTATCTTTGTACCCAGATGCCTGGCTAAAAATAAACAACAAATGGGTACAAAGTATAATATACAGAGGATATTTTATTCCCTTTGCCACTCCACTTTCCTTTATAAAAATCCCAGACATTCCACCTAGTTACAGGGAACAATCAACCATAGAGGTCGAAAGGTTCCAAAAAAGTCATCCAACCCGTCGCCACAGACCAGATAGGATCCGGAACTTATTCAAGATTCTTTTTAGTTCCAAAAAAAAAAAACGGGGGACTGGAGAACTTTTTTGGACCACAGCAGACTAAACAGATCTGTCAAGGAGAAGTTCTGGATGGTCACGCTGCAGTCGATACTTCCCTTTTTAGGGAAAGACAATTGGATGTGCTCAATAGATCTCCAGGATGTGTACTTGGCCAGACCATCCAGAGATCATCTGCACTTCCGGCTGGGAGCCAAGGTTGTGTGCTACCACATACAATTGGCCAGACCATCCAGAGATCATCTGCGCTTCCGGCTGGGAGCCAGTCACTACCAGTTTGGAGCCCTGCCCTTTGGTCTCACTACAGCCCCCAGAGTGTTCACCAAATGAATGGCAGTGGTCACGGCTCACCTGAGGGTTTTGGGATTCCAGGTGTTTCCAGGGACACACCATGCTTATTCTTTGCAATCAACTGGGGAGTACCATAAACTCAGAAAAAACTGCCATGTTGCCATCCCAACATATCGTTTTTATTGCAGCAGATTTAGACACCACCATTTTAAACTTCGTTCAGAAAGGATATTGGTACTTCGACAAATTCTAAACCTCTTATCGAGAGACTAGGTACCAGCCTTAGATGTGCTAAAATTGTTGGGGATGACGGTTGCAATCGTAGCAATTCTCTTGGGTCGTATGCACATGCAGATTCTACAATGGCTCCTGTACACGCAATGGTCCTATCAAGAACTCCCAATGTCACGTCTGATCATTCTAACAAACTCCTGCAAAAAGGATCTTCGGTGGTGGTTGACCTCTCTCCAAGTAACGATAGGTTGTCCTTTTATCCTACCCTCACCATCGGCCACTGTGACCATGGATGCTTCCCTGATCAGTGGGGGGCATTTTCAGGGAAGAACAGCCCAAGGCACATGGAGCGAACAAGAGACACATCTGCATATCAGTGTCCTGGAGAGGAGAGCAGTACTCTTGGTGTTGCAGTACTTTCAGAACTCTCTCCCTCTGGGGACAATTGCAGTTCATACGGACAACGTCGGTGGTCTGGTACATAAACATGGATGAACCAGGTCCTACCCCCTTTGTTGAGAGGCCCTAAGAGTATGGCAGTGGGCTACATCCACCCAGCACTTTCTGATAGCAGTGCACATCCAGAGGAAAATCAGCGTGATAGCAGACTGAGCAGGGAAATTTTGTTGCCTCAAGAGTGGTCCCTCAAAGAAGAAATAGCGGAAGAATTATTCCGCAGATGGGGCCAGTCCTGCTGCGATCTCTCTACATCCCCCGTGAATACAAAATGCAGAAGCTATTTTGCCCTAATCCCTCCTTTGGGAGATGCCCCAAGGGACCCCCTCGTACACAACTGTCCCCCGGGTCACCTTTATGCCTTCCCAGCAATACCCCTGATACCCAAAATATTACAGAAAGCCAAAGCCCTGGGAAGGACCATCATTCTTGTAGCCCCCCACTGGCCTCATCAGATTTGGTTCCCCTTTCTTCGACCTCATCCATTGGAAAAGCCTTGGATTCTAGACCCAGTTCCAGACCTTCTGATGCACTCGTCGGGGGCTCTTCATCCCCATTTCCAGTCCCTGAAATTAACAGCTTGGCTGCTCCAATTCCCAACATAGCCAGGCTCCATAACCTCTCAATTGAAACACAGCATATTTTAATATCTTCTCGCAAATGGTCTACTAGGAAATTATACCTCAGCAAATGGAAGAGATTTTCTATATGGGCTACTCAAATAACATTGACCCAGCAAATGGAAGAGATTTTCTATATGGGCTACTTAAATAATATTGACCCCTACCTAGCCCCGATTTCTTCCATCCTAGAATTTTTGA
This sequence comes from Protopterus annectens, assembly GCF_019279795.1. NCBI lineage: Eukaryota > Metazoa > Chordata > Ceratodontiformes > Protopteridae > Protopterus > Protopterus annectens. Next base: position 1,349,094,506 of record NC_056746.1, on the reverse strand, counting down.
CTATACTTTTCAACAAGGGAGCGGCGGCAGCCACCATTCGTGTGCTGCTCGCTGCAATCTCTAATTTTCATCTTTGGTACTGAAGGCTTAAATGTGATGTCACACAAGCTGTCCAAAGCCTTTCTCAAGGGGACTCTGCATCTTTGACCACCTGTCAAATCCCTTTATACACCTTGGAATCTAAGTTTTATGCTTTTACGCATCATTCTTCCACCATTTGAGCCAGCTTCTTTGTGCGGATTGAAATTTTTGTCATGGAAGACCGTCTTTTTAGTAGCCATCACATCTGCCAGAAGTGTTTGAGTTACAGGCCTTGTCTATTAAACCCCTGTATTTGATTTTTCATTCTGACAGTTTCACTACGAACAAATCATTCATTCTTGCATAAAGTTTGTACTGAGGCTAACCTTAACCAAACCATAGAATTACCGTTTTTGTTTTCCCCCCAAACACACCAATAACTTGGGAGTATATGCTAAACAAATTTGATGTTCACAGACAACTTCGATTTTACCTAGATAGAACCAAAGAATTTAGAAGATATGAACAACTTTTCAGACTCCAGAAATGGTACCCCTTGGCAAAAACCACTCTGTCGAAGTGGTTATCAGATTGCACCACCTTTACTTATTCAGCTGCCAATATACCTCTAACACAAAATAAAGGCTCATTCAACCAGAACTGTTTCCACATCTTCAGCTTTTATTGCCAGTCTACCAGTAGATAGTATTTGTGCAGCAACCAGTTGGTCAAAGCCTCGTACTTTTATCACTCATTACAAAGTTGATAGAGCCTCCAGAGACATGGCTTCCTTTGGTTCCACTGTCATGAGAAGCCTACTTTGGTGAGCCACCGGAGAAAGATGGTGATTGGACGCTACCCATCTGTAAGAATGAACGGCGAGATAGAACAACTTCACATAAAGAAGTTATGTATTCACCATAACGTTACATGCGAGTTGTTCATCTCGCCTTCATTCTTACTTCCCACCCTCCTACCCCGTCCAGGCTATCTCAAGGACAGAGATATGGTTTCCTTACCTAAACAGGGATATAATGGTATATGGAATTGTTAGAGGCAGCAAACAAGATCTGAGGTAACTCAAGGTGCATCATGGGATAGGGACTTGGCCTCGAGCTGCCTGAAGACCTTGATTTTGTAGTTGGCAGAGTAGGAGTCGAGGATCGGCTCCAAACCCATCTGTAAGAATGAAGGCGAGACGAACAGCTCTATTTATCACAGGTTTAACCCTAGAGCCCTGGTAGAAAAATAAATAAATTGATTTTAAAAGGGCTTCGTCCTTCTTTCGGAGAGACTTTATCTGGAGCCATGTCCCCTAAAAAATCGGAGAGGCCTAAATCTCCTTTTCCATGCCCTTCTGCCACTTCCTCCAAGGCTTTGGAGCAATCTAGGAAAATACTTCCTTCTGCTCTGACTTCTTACTTCAGATCCTAAAGGGAAAAAGTCTAAATTATTTGATCTGACCTCAACCTTGGATCTGTGAAGCAGAGAAAGAGTTTTGTTGGATTCAACCTCAACATCGAATCTGTATCAAAAGAAAAAAAATGTCAGATCCAATGCAAAAGCCAGCTGATCCAGCTACTCAGCTCAGCATTATTTACGTTCCAAGGACTAGATGCTCCCTTTCAGTAGACCAAATTCCCACCAGGATTCCCTCTCCTTTTATGGATAGGCCTGGATGCTTTTCTGTATTTTCTGCTCGCTCTTCCAGGAGCTTAACAGAAGATGTGGATAGAGTAGTGAGAATAATTCTTTCGGCGCAGACCGGCAGGTGCCCCTTCAGCTCCTCCCCCTTCGGGTAAGGAGGTCTGATCTTCTATAACACCCCCTCTGCCAGTTTCTCCTCTGACTCCTTGAATCCGAGCCATCTGGCTGCATTTGACTCATCCAAGGATACCTCTATCATCAGATCCAAAGTTCGCTCTGAGCACTTCGGTTCAGTCGGAGCCAAGGCTTCCCTGTCGGATCTGAGGTGTTGGAGTTTACTCTGAAGTAGTCAGTCATCTGTGCACCCTGGGAGCCTCTGAATGGGTTGGCTCAGCTCTGGCTTCTGCCTCGGGGGGGGGGGGGTTGTCCTGGAAACAGTGAGGGACAATGGCCCAAAAGCTTGCCTTTTTGGATCCAAGGTCCACTCCCTCTCTCTGGGAAGGTATGCCTTTGAAGCTATGGTGGGAGCACTGTCTGCCTCAGCAACACAAATGGTTCCTACTCCCTTGGATCCTTAATCTACCACTTGGACTCCCCAGAGGAGTCTATCACAGAAGATGCAGACTTTGGTGAGGGCAAAGGGTCCCCACAGTCACCTCCTGGGAATGTCTGGACATCAAGCAACCCTTCGTCCAAGGAGTCTGTATTCCTGGAGGCTTTTGTTACTGGCCCATCTACCTTCTGGGTGACTCCACCTGCCGATGACTTCATTGAGTTGATCTCACAGTGGGCATGGAAGGATCCTGACACTATTGAACCAGTACCTCACAGACCAGACAAAATGATGGTACCACTGGAGGAAAAGGAGTGCCTGTTGATGTCATGGTTGTGATGCTAGCAACTAAAAAGATACTTGCCTAGAAGTTCCCCTGTTCACACCCCCCCACCAGGAGTCTCTGGAAATGGACAGGTTTGGGAAGCATGTCTATGTTTCAGCAACCTTCGCCTTAAGGTCCCTGAATTATTTGGCACATTTCACATGGTTTCAGATACTCTCTCAGGATCCTTTTCTGAGGAAATGCAATCATCTAACACTTCCCAGTTGGCTATCCTGCAGTCTATTTCCAGTTTGTCCATGAGGCTAATTTCACATGTCGCGGAAGGAACCTCAAGGCCAGCGAGTTCAGGGATTTCCATCAGGAGGCATGCTTGGATGCGCTTGTTTGATTTTTGCAGAGCCCTTCAAGTCTTCATTTCAGTGTTTCTTTTGACAGCATGTCTTTGGCTCGAAAGTGAGAGACACATCCAGGTGTGAGAAAGACCCTATATGCCATGGATATACATTTTTCGACCACTCAAAGATCCTTTTCCAGGAATTTACGAGTTATTCAAAATATGTGGTTGAAAACGTCCCAGGGACCTTTCCAGGACATGTGGAGGAAGCTTCCCCAGGGGAAGAGAGGGGAGCTCTAATGTTAGATGCTGCCCCCGCAGAAGAGGTCACCCACAAAACCAGGAGTCCAGAGATTCGCACTCTGACAGACCCTTCCAGCATTCCTGAAAGGAGGCCCTATTGCCCTCCTGTGGAGGCAGTCGGAGGTTGACTACCTCTGCACCAGAACACCTTGCTAGAAATATCAGATACTTGGGTGCAGAGGTTTATTTCCAGAGGTTATGGTACCATTTTTCCTTCCTCTTCCAATTTCAAGAAAAATCCTCAAAGTTCCATTCAGTCAGCAGGAACAAGCAGCAGTTCAGGTGCAAAAGCTGCTAGAAGAGTCATCCAAGACGCCCCACCAGACCAGTTAGAATCTAGAACTTACTCAAGATTATTTTTTTTAGTGACAAAGAAAACAGGAGACTGGAGACCAATTTTGGATCTCAGCAACTTCAAAGTCATTTGGACGCACCAAGTTCTGGATGGTCACTGTTCAGTCCATTCTCCCTTTTTTGGCCAAGGATGACTGGATGTGAATGATAGACGTTCAGGATGCATACTATCACATGAAGATCAACAGATAATCCAGAAGGTATTTATGCTTCTGCCTGGGAGACGGTCATTCCCAGTTCAGAGTTCTGCCCTTTGGTCTCACCACAGCCCCCAGATTGTTTACCAAATGTATGGCACTAGTAAGAGCTCACTTGAGACTGCAAGGATTCCGGGTACTTCCATATCTAGACTACTGGCTCATTACCACCCCAACCAGGCATCACTTAACAAGGTCAAGAGATCATGTTCTGCAGACATGTTCCCATTTGGGGATAACCATAAACTACAAGAAGTCTTAACTGGAACCAACTCAGAATTTGGAATTCATAGCACTGTTCAACACAAAGTCAATGATAGCCTCACTACCTCTTTCAGGGGTTCAGACTATAAGGTCACAAGTCAGAAAAATCTGCAGTATCAAGATTTCAGCCTGCTTGGTCCTTCATGTTCTAAGATTAATGTCAGCGACAATAACACTATGACCTTTAGCCAGATTTTACATGCGGAACCTACAGTGGATGCTAGCAACACAATGGACAATATTTTACAAACCCACGTCACCTCCAATAGTAATCACCTACACATGTAAGGGGGATCTCAAGTGGTGGATTCAGTCAGACCAGGTTCTATAAGGCTGTCCATTCATTTCCCCTCAGCCCAAGGCCATAGTGACCACGGACACTTCCCAGTGGGAGGGGGGGGTATTTTCTGGGGGAAAACAGTCTAAGGAACTTGGTGTCCCGAAGAGGCCAACTTGCTTATCAGTGTCCTAGAGATGAGATCAGTGCTTTTAGCATTGCATGCCCTACAGAATGCTTTCCGTTTGGGGAAGACTGCAGTTCAAATGGACAATGTCAGTAGCTTGGTAAATCAACAAACAAGGAGGGACCAGATCACATCCCTTGTGTCAAGAAGTGCTCTGAGTGTGACAATAAGCAATCTCATCCAACCCTTTTCTCACAGCACTGCACATTCCAAGTTAGTCCCATCGTGGTAGGAGACAAAGCTGAGCAGGTGCATTCTTCTACTTCACAAGTGGTGCCTCAACAAGAATGTAATGGAAATGATTTTCCATCAGTGCGACCAACCTTGCTCCAATCTTTTCACTTCTCCCTTAACAACAAATGCAGCAGCTACTTTGCCATAATCCCCCCGCAGGGGGAATCACTGAGGGATGCTCTACTTCATGATTGGCCATCTTTATGCTTTTCCACCATTTCTGCTAATTCCAAAATTCCTACAGAAAGCTACTATGTTGAAGAGCAAAGTCATCCTCATTGCACCTTACTGGCCTCAACAGATTTGGTTCCCCTTCCTTTAGCTTCATTTACTTCACCAACCTCCGATTCTGGATCGGACTCCAGACCCCCGTCTCATCCGACAGGCATGATTCATCCAGACATATCAAACCTCAGGCTGACAGCCTGGCTTCTCTAGTTCCATTAACAGGCGACAACCTATGCTCTCTCTCCACCTGTCCATGTACTTTTATCTTCCCATAAATCCGCTATGCAAAAACTCTATTCCAGTAAATGGAAAAGGTTTCTTTACTGGGTTCGTCAAAATAAATGTTCCTTTTTCAGCTCCCATGCATAACATCGTGAAATTTATGGCCCTACTTTTTAAACAAGGAGCTAGTTCCTCAACAGTTAAGGTTCAGTTAGCAGAAATATTGAATTTTCACATTGGATTTGTGGGTTCCTGTTGTCACTTCTCATAAGCTCTGCAAATCATTTTTGCGAGGCAGTCTTCTTCTAGGATCTCCGTTTTAAAGACCTGACTCACTCGTGGGACCTGAATTGCGGTACTGCAACCTGTTACTCGTTTTCCCTTCAAACCAGCAGGTAAGTGTGACCTTAAATACCTTTCTTGGAGGAAAATTTCTGGTAGCCATTACTTCTGTCAGACGACTTTCTGAGATTCAAGCATTATCCTTAAAACCCCCATACTTGATTTTTCACAAGGATAGAGTTAAATTACAAACTAATGCATTTTTTCTTCAAAAGATGGTGTCAATCTAATATCAATCCGTCCATTAATTTGACAGTATTCTTTCATAATTTGCTAACTAGGGTGAATACATGTTTGTTTATTTATTGCATTTGTTTACCGGGAAAGTCCACTGGGCCTGAAATGAGCCCATTTTCAGTGGAGGCCCGGGGAGAAAAGCTCCGCATTTAATTACATACAGGAGAGTTTATTGAGACAGGAGAGTTACATTTATTGAATGTTTACAGGCAGTTACATTTTTATCTAAATAGACCCAAAGACATCAGAAAAACTGACCAGTTGTTTGTCTCATTTGCAGAAGTAAAATTGGGAAAATCAGTTGCCAAAGTAACTTTAGTCAGGTGGCTAACTGATCGTATTTAATTTATTTATAACAAATTGGGCATTATCTTACCAAAACCGTCACAGGCACATTCAACTAGATCCATGCCAACTTTAATTTTTCAATCAAGAATGTCCATGGATGATACTTGCACAGTAGCAACTTGGGCTGCCCCCCACCCCATATATGTTTGTTACTCATTACAAATTGGATGTGGTCTCCAGGTTAGAGCATCATTTGGTTCAGTTGTGCTAAGAATATGCTTCCTTGAGTCTGCCTGGAATCTTGGGTAGCTGGGGACTCTGTCCCATCAGTTGAGGATAGAAGAAAAATTGACAACATCAGATAAAGTTAATAATGTTCCATCTGTGTTGTCCATTTTCATTCTTCCTCAACTCTTCACCCACCAACCCCCATCTTTTGAAAACTCCTGGAAGAATAAGTGGTTAGTGGACATCACTGTCCTTTATATTGAGCTCCAGTTATAGTTTTCTTCCTATTTGTCTGCAAATATTTCCTTTCTAGTAAAATCAGCAAACAAGAGCTGAGGTACTTGGGGTTGGTGCAGTATGGGTAAGGGAGAGGCTCAAGAGTTTGTGGTTGCCACTAGCTTTAGCAGTGGCCGAGGTGGATCCGATGGGTCAGATCTGAACCCATCACTTGAGGATGGAATGAAAATTGACAACATCAGATTAAAAGTTATTTACTTATGTTGGCCCAGATGACATACCTGTGGAAGCATGCAGGTGTTTGGGTGAAATGGCAGTGGAGTTTTTAACCAGATTGTTTAATGAAATCTTGGAAAGTGAGAGGATGCCTGAGGAGTGGAGAAAGTGTTTTGGTACAGATTTTTAGGAATAAGGGTGATGTGCAGAGCTGTAGTAACTACAGAGGGATTAAATTGATCAGTCACAGCATGAATTTATGGGAAAGAGGTAGTGGAAGCTAGGTTAAGAAGGGACGTGATGATTAGTGATCAGCAATATGGTTTCATGCCGGGAAAAAGCACTACAGATACGATGTTTGCTCTGAGAGTGTTGGAGAAGTACAGAGAATGTAAGAAGGAGTTGCATTGTGTTTTTTTAGACTTAGAGAAAGCATATAACAGGGTGCCTAAGGAGGAGTTGTGGTATTGTATGAGGAAGTCAGGAGTGTCAAAGAAGTATGTAAGAGCGGTACAGGATATGTACGAGGGTAGTGTGACAACGGTGAGGTCTGCGGTGGGAGTGACGGATGCATTTAAGGTGGAGGTGGGATTACATCAAGGATCAGCTCTGAGCCCTTTCTTATTTGCAGTGGTGATGAACAGGTTGACAGATGAGATCAGACAGGTGTTCCCGTGGACTATGATGTTTGCAGATGACATTAAGATCTGTAGTGAGAGTAGGGAACAGGTGGAGGAGACCCTGGAGAGATCTAGATATGCACTAGAGAGAAGAGGAATGAAGGTCAGAAGGACTAAGAATATATGTGTGTGAATGAGAGGGAGGATAGAGGAATGGTGAGGATGCAAGGAGTAGAGGTGGCGAAGGTGGAGGAGTTTAAATACTTGGGATCAACGGTTTAGAGTAATGGTGAGTGTGGAAGAGAGGTGAAGAAGAGAGTACAGGCAGGATGGACTGGGTAGAGAAGAGTGTCAGGAGTGATTTGTGACAGACGAGTACCAGTAAGAGTGAAAGGGAAGGTCTACAAGAGGGTAGTGAGACCAGCTATGTTATATGGGTTGGAGACAGTGGCATTGACAAAAAGGCAGGAGTCTGAGCTGGATGTGGCAGAGTTAAAGATGTTAAGATTTGCACTGGGTGTGACGAGGGTGGACAGGATTAGGAATAAGTATATTAGAGGGTCAGCCCAGGTTGGAAGGTTTGGAGACAAAGCCAGAGAGGCACGATTACGTTGGTTTGGACGTGCTGAGGAGGGATGCTGAGTATATTGGGGAAAAAAGATGCTGAGGATGATGCTACCAGGTAACAGGAAAAGAGGAAGGCCTAAGATAAGGTTCATGGATGTGGTGAGAGAGGACATGCAGGTGGTTGGGGTGACAGAGCAAGATGCAGAGGACAGGAAGAAATGGAAACAGATGATCCGCTGTGGCGACCCCTAACAGGAGCAGCCGAAAGATGATGATGATGATTTACCATAAATATGCATCTGTGGTGTTCATCAGTTGAGGATGAATGAAAATGGACAACACAGATGGAACATTAAGGCAAGTACAGAACTTCTTTTTACACACTTACAGATGCTTGTTACTTCCGCTTCCTGTAACAGCAGGAAGTTGGTATCTAGTGGCCACTTCTTTTATTGCCAAATGCAGAGATAGCAAAAAAAAAAAAAAAAATCACTGCTGGGATGACTCCTCTTCATACTACAGAAAAGAAATTGCCTACTGTTTTAGTGAGTATCTAACATAACCTCATTTGTGATAGATTCCCCTTCTTACCTTTGTATTTATTCCATATAAAAAAGGTATTTTTACTAGCCTGATCTGATATCTGGAGTACACAACACTGGGCAAACCTTGGATTTCCTTTCCTGCAAGTACAGCTTTGTTGTTGTTTAGCACCCTTGCTTGGGAAGTACATGCCTGTTAACTGAGCACTCTGTGATACTACTCATCTGGCTGGGCAGTAGTGCCGAGTCCCTCCCCCTGTCAATTCTTTTCTGTCACTCTCACAGTTTGGATCTTTATTCTTAAATCCATCGCAGTAGTAGTCCCGCCTTAAATATATCAAAATGTGGGCCATCAAAGAGATCATTTGACTACCAAATTCTTAGCTTTGTACTGGCTTTACTTTTTGGGGAAATAGTACTGCATAAACCACTGCCATACATGCCAGCATTTTAAACTGGCCAGTCAAAAACAGAGGAAGTGAAACCTTAAGGCCTACCTTACATCTCCCAGTACAGGAATGAGGTAGCAGGGTTCCTGTTTTGATGCTAGGTGGTGCAAAAGAACCGTGGGATAGGGTATGTTACAGGAAGCAGGCATCAGTCTCACCCTCATGGAGGTAAGTCGATTTCCAGTACAGCTTTATGAACCCCACATAGCATCTCGTCAACTAGTGAACTATCAGATTCATGCCAGTCATTCACCCTATTAAATGACAAGAGCCCTGTGGGTAGGGTACGGTTTGGAGACCACCTTCAGAGAGCCTTCCTGAGATGCTAGTGCTGACTTATTTCCTGTTTCAGCAGCAAGGACTTACATCTGACTGTTTTGCACCTTGTGAATAATGCCCCCAGATGTTGATCACTATTGTAGTAGCCAAGCCATATAGGTTATATCCTGCCAAGGATTAAGATAACCACCCAGTGTACAAAGTTTTTTCGGATACCTTCCATGCACCTATATCTACTGAACAGCTCAAGGAGAGGCATATAAAGGAAGTGGTTAGGGCACCAAGCCTTCAGAACTTTCTTACACTCTCCTTGTGGGCTTCCAAGTCCAGGCAGGGTACCCTTCTTGGGAAAACCTTCTACTTTGTCAATTTTTCCCTGAGAAAAAGTTTACTTCTTTACAAAATTGTATATTTAGGCTAAGAACTGTGTTTTTATGGATGTCACTCTAGCTGTGTGACCAATTGCATGCGAGTTTGAGGTAAAGAACTTGCCTTGACTCACCAGATCCAATTAATCTCCAACTTGTTCACTCCTTATGGAGGACCAGGGCCAAGAAACGTTATTCACTTTCATCTTCAGGAGACGCATGATTTTCAACAATTACTGTCCCATTCATTATTCATAAATTGATCAAGGCGCTGCTCTTGGTTGGTTTTCATCTTACCCCTCAAGGTAGTGTATGTGAGTAATTTCAGGTTTGAACTTCTGTTTTTTACTCACTGATGTGTTTTAGGGCTCAGCTTTGCTTCCTTGTTTACAGTGTACATGCTGCCAGATAGGGAGACCATTGTTTATAGAAGTACTTTGTGTCAGGTTTATGCTGATGATCAGCCATGTTTCTGCAGGTGCTGTGCTGGACTTCTCACATTTTAAGGGACTGCTTGAATTCTGAATGGATTACCCTTAGTCACCTCAAACTACATTGAAGCTATGCTAGTAGATGCCACAGTCCATTCATCTAATGTTCAGCTTGCTTTCACCTTGTTTATGAAAGGAGTCAGTGGGAATTAGTATCCTGTGTTCATAATTTGGGCATTGTACATGGTGACTGGCTCACATTGAAAGAGCAGGCATCATCCATCATCAAGGCTTCCATCTGAAAAATATGCCTGGATCAACTGTTGGTTCATCTTCAGACCTTGAGACTTTTGTTCTTTCTCACCTTGACTACTGCAGTGCATCTACTCTGGGTTTACTAGAAGGTGCTCTAACTCACCTGTAGCAGGAACAGACCTTGGCTGCTTGGTTAGTTGCGGGCACGTGCTCAACTTTATGCCTATGGTGTGGGCTGTGTAATGGCTGACAATGTCAACTAGAATGTGTGCTACCTACCATGCCCTTTTGAACCTGTCCTGCATATCTTGAGTGGTGAAACCTTATATCCTGGTTAGGTTACTCATGTCATGAATTGTGGGGATGTTTGTGGTTCTACATGCACAGCTGAGAACTTCTGGCAGGATTTATTTTGCTTTTCCTGCTGTGCTCTTGTGGAATCAGTTAACATCCCTGATTGTGTTGTGAAAAACATCTTCCTTTTGGAGGTATTTATAATACCATGTTTTTAAGAGGGTCTATTGCAAGTCTAGTAGAGCAGCCATTTAACCTTTTGAGCATTGAATTTTCAAACTTGATTTTAAATTTGTATATTTAAAATAAGTTTATACTAGTGTGTGTTTTTTTATCATGCTTTAGATTCTTTAATATTCAAATTTCTCCTTTTGTGTAAAAGAATTAGTACTTAACATTTTAATACCTTTAAATAAAGAAGTAAACATAATAAATTTGTCCTACCAAGTGTTCTTATTTGGGTCTGAGTAGTACACATGCTGAATAAAGGAGAGGTAAAGCTGAGTTTTATCAGAGTAGCTGTGATATTAAAAAAGAAAAAACTGTCAGCCAGACAAACTTACCAAGTAGGAGCATATGCATGACGAGCAAAGTCTGACCTGGAATTGGGACCCTGTGAAACCTACAGAGTGAGGATGAAATAACCCCAGAGCTTACCTTTTGAGCATGGCCTAAGAGATGGTAGGTACACCAATGAAGAACCCTACCAGTGGCTGTACAGTAGACTTTCATATGCTCCTGAAGGATAGAATGGTCATGTCAAGCACAGCAAGAGATCAAAGGGGCCAAGGATGGAGAATGACACCTTTCATCACATGCTTCTTAAATGCTGTTAACCACTTGAGTGGGGACTGTCTCAGTGCTGTGGTGAACTCGGAATATAGACTGAGTTCACGGGCATCAAAAATAGCAGTAGGTTGTTTCCCAGTAACCATCCCAGTAAAGAAGTTAAGGACAGGGCAGTAACTATCCAGAGAGCTCTAATGCAAGGTAGAGTTCTTGATTGGGATAATCAAAGGTTTCCTTAAGACTGATGGACATACTCTCCCATCTTTAAAGATTGAATGATTCTAAAAATGAAGGAGCTCAAGACCTCCAGGTAGGCCATAGATAGCCTAGCAGGTCCAGGGGCCGTCCCACATGTAGGGTGCAAACATGAAAGAAATTACATTAACTTTGGGAAGTCAAGGTAACCAAACTCGTTTTAGGACCATTTTTACAAATCTGGGCAAATACAAGCCAACTAACTATATGTACCCAAGAGATCCCCCCCCCCAAATGCACCCTTAAATGAGTCCACAAGAATCAAGCCACAATCTCCAGTTGTATGAAGTTAAGGACTTCCATGTGATCCAGAAGGCCAGTTTGCATATGGAGATACTCCTGGACAGATACTGTCTTCTTATGGGACATTTTGACAAGTATCTACAGCAGTGTAGGTCCAGTGCTAGTTTTTCCTCATGAAGTCAAATGTGTCTTCACTGGCAATCCTTCTGTCCTGTGCATACTACCTGTTCTTAGTAGTGACTGGAGTACAGCCCACAGTCAGGGGGAAAATATTTGAGTGCCATTCTGTGACCAGCAACAGAGGATAATCTGCACTGCAGGGATAGATGGAAAGGAGTGGTCAGCAGGGTACACTGTTCCCCAGTGGATGAGGGGAATTGGGGACACAGAGCACAGATAGGGAATGAGGTCTGGGACTTCCATCTGTCAGCGGTAGGCAAGAGAAGTGGGCAGGAGTCCTCCAGCCACTATGTGGGAATGGGTAGCCAGAGGTGGTGGAGACGGTTGTCTGCCATGTGTCTATGGTGCGAGGTTTGGAGTCTCATTTGGGGGGGGGGGCAGCATAGAGACTACACAAGGATTTCCTGGATTATTCCAGTAGACC